>NC_088296.1:11762499-11941412 GCF_032854445.1 Liolophura sinensis | reverse complement strand
CCACATCAAACAGCCTTTCAGATGATTTTCCTTCTCCAACATTCCAACAATGAAAGAAAAAAGATGAAGATAAAAATGATAATCAACGTGCCATTATTATTCTTGCACGCAGATATTTATATGATATAAAAGATACGCACAAAGTTTTCAGGGAAATTGATGCAATACTTTAGCAGAGTTGCACGGACATGAAAATCTATTATTGCACAATACATGTACATGCACGTAGCTCAGCAAGGGCTTTTACGAAATTAATTACCTGACTGTAATTAATCTTAAACATGCACAAATTTAGATCAATAGGAAAGACATGGAAATAGTTTCAATGCTTTAGGCAGAGTTGCATCGACAAAATCTAAATACATGAAAAAGTACTATTAAGACAAGTCCTAAATCAGGCTAATTATGAAAATAATGACGAGTGCCACTAAACCTAAGAATTGCACAAGTTCAGATGACAGGTAAGATCGATGTATGAAAAGTTTCATCAAACATCGTCAAAACCAGTGCAGCTGTTTGGGAGGAGATGAGAGGACAAAATTGTACCTGCAGACACATGGACAGGCAGGACGATTCAAGTATACCCAAACCCACCACCCGCCAAAATTTCGTTAGGAGGATGGGGTGGGGGTGGGGGGATAAAAAGGAGTTTGAAAAAAACTGTTTGCATACAATGTATATATTAATGCAAGAAAGGTACCCACCTGCAGTACACTGCTAATGAAGTTTCCTTAAATTATAAGGCACAGTGGGTAAGGTACATGTAATGCAATAATACTTCAGCAGATCAGTCACACAAATGGGCTGTGGGGGTTTCTCTCTGTATTTCAAGGAGTTCTAGGTGTGTAAGGCATTTATTCAGTTAGTGTTTGACTTACACAATTGGAAGTAGGTCACTCATAATTCTCTGAAGCAAAGAACTGGTACAGACCTGTTCAGCATGTATTGACTAACAGCCAACAAGAACATGTATAGGCTTGTCAGGTGTGTGGACGACCTTGACTTAAAACTGCGTAGGCCTACTTGTGCTGTGTAATATACACCCTGTGCATAGATCTACATATACAAGAATGTATATTTGATCTACATAAAGCATCTATATTCATTCTTTAAGGCATCAGACGTTGAGGGGCAAGTTCAAAACCGTGTCCTTACAAAAGGAATTTGTAGATTCCCTGCGCTCACTGCTGTGTGTGTGACAAGGAGCAGCTGACAATGAACACCTTGTCTGCTGAAGACCTTTCGAAGTTCGCTAATTTGACATGCATGTCTACACATCACATATACAAAGTTTGTGAGTAATTTGTCAAATGTCGGTGGTTTATTCCTAGCACGATGCATTTTCTCTACCCATTATAGCTGACTGTCATCATACAAGTCAAAGAATTCTTGAACAGTCAAATAAAGAAATTAAGCATATCCGTAATAGTTAGGACAACTTTAAGGCATTGCATGAAAAAGGACACAATTAATAAGAGAAATGATGTGATGGTTTCACAGTGCAAAATTCTTCATTGGGAATTCCTGAAAAATAATACAGCACAGTTATTATAGGGTGATTGTCTCTCAGTTGTTCTTAATTGAGGTCACAGTTATTATAGGGTGATTGTCTCTCAGTTGCTCTTCATTGAAGTCACAGTCATTATAGGGCGATTGTCTCTCAGTTGCTCTTCATTGAAGTCACAGTCATTATAGGGTGATTGTCTCTCAGTTGCTCTTCAATGAGGTCACAGTTATTATAGGGTGATTGTCTCTCAGTTGCTCTTCATTGAGGTCACAGTTATTAAAGGTTGATTGTCTCTCAGTTGCTCTTTATTGAGGTCACAGTCGTTATGGGGCGATTGTCTCTCAGTTGCTCTTCATTGAGATCACAGTTATTATAGGGTGATTGTCTCTCAGTTCCGCTCATTGAGGTCACAGTTTTATAGGGTGACTGTCTCTCAGTTGCTCTTCCTTGAGGTCACAATCATTATAGGGTGATTGTTGTTCTTCATTGAGGTCACAGTTATTATATGGTGAATGTCTCTCAGTTGCTCTTCATTGAGATCACAGTTATTATAGGGTGATTGTCTCTCAGTTCCGCTCATTGAGGTCACAGTTTTATAGGGTGATGGTCTCTCACTTGCTCTTCATTGTGGTCACAGTTATTATAGGGTGATTGTGTTTTAGTTGCTCTTCATTGTGGTCACAGTTATTATAGGGTGATTGTGTTTTAGTTGCTCTTCACTGAGGTCACAATTATTATGGGGTGATTGTTTCTCAGTTGCTCTTTATCGAGGTCACAGTTATTATAGGGTGATTGTCTCTCAGTTGCTCTTCCTTGAGGTCACAGTCATTATAGGGTGATTGTTGTTCTTCATTGAGGTCACAGTTATTATATGGTGAATGTCTCTCAGTTGCTCTTCATTGAGATCACAGTTATTATAGGGTGATGGTCTCTCAGTTGCTCTTCATTGAGGTGACAGTTAGAGCATGTAAAAATTGTACCCCGTATTGGCCTTCATTTCAAATTAATTAAGGGGCACACTTAAGAAATTAATGAAATTAAAAGAATTGAAAGTTCAAAGTTGATGCTAACTGAGCACACCAACAATAATGGTGCAGTTAAAGTGAATGTAAATATGTACTGCATTTTACCTTAAGTTTAACATTTTTCAAGCGACAAATTTTGCTTGATTAACTCACCTGATTTCACCTTGTGAAATTCAGGAAAACTTAAGTCTTGGCCACACAATTATCATTTATGGCATTTATGTGTCCCCAAGTCAGTATTCTGAATTAACGGTAAATCATACAGGTCTCCATTGACTAATTAATGGCAGGTCTGATTTTTCGCTTCAAATTTTACTTGCACTATACATTAATTGTACGATTCCCGATGGCGATTTACCTTTAGGATGATATGCCTGGCAGCATAGCAGCCTATAAGCATCATGAAGGAGTAACTGGACAGGCAGTAAAGGTTAGGAATCGACTGTTCTTCGACATTTTACGAAGTATATCCTTCAGGGCTGGATGGAAGCAATCCATGACTATCCAGGTACCGTCCAAAGATAACCAGGCGAATGTATAACACTCGGTCAATGAAAGTACAGTGTAACTCAATTTAAATTAAATGTGATACCGGTACGGTGAAAAATTTGAAATTGTTGAATTTAATTGAGCTACTTCTACTTTAGTGTTTTGTAGCAGTATGTTTTATTGAGCAACCAGTGTTGTTCTAAACTCATTAAGTAATCCGGTACAAAAAGAAAGTGAAAATAGTCATTTGCCAAAGCAACTCAATTAAGCCGGTTTAGTAGTATAAGAATACATACAATCTCCAACACGCCCGCCCACGCAAGCACAGGATCCTTCAATTTATGTAAGACCACTAACTTGATGTCATGAATTCGTTCAAAACATATAATATTTCAATCACTCATATACCGGCAGTTACTTTCACTTTCGTTTCGAGCAAATGACCTCAACAATTGAAGGCGCGCCACAGAAAAATTACTAAATCATCGTTCAGTACAAGAGTCTTTGACGTATACACAGCTCTGGGCACATTTTACTGACACACAAATCTAAGAGAATGTTTATTCTGATGTCAATTTTACTCACCAGAAGGCGTGACCTCGTCTTGTGGTCTGTTTGTTACCCACCGAACCGCTGATGGAAATGAATTTGTCAAGACAGTGTCAGTGTTGCATTCTTTTCACCAGTGCAGATTTTATCGTTCCCTCAGTACCTGTCAGTGAAGAGAATCCTCTGTCCTCCAAAATAGTCTCTATCGCTTTCCAACAAATGCAAACACTCTGCACAAAGTCAACCAACTTGTTATTTGCACACGTCGTAACGCTAGATCCCGTAACGAAGACTTCCACAGTGATTGGTCGACTTGAAGGAACGATCGATTTGGGCCTACGGGAGCTGTCATTTCTCGGGATAGCGGAAAGGTCTCGCAATGTATGATTACGCCCTGTTTACAATGTCGGAGAGTATGTATAGCAGGTCTGATGAGTGCTCCCTACATGTATACACGCACGTGTGTGATCGTTGTTAAATTGTGGGTCAGATAGTTCGAGTCCCGGCCCAGTTGTTCGAAAATGTAATAGCTAATACTGCATGTAGGCCATGGGCCGAATATGTCAAAGGGCTTAGAAATTTGAAGTGCTTCAGCCTGAAAGGGTAAATACACGAATTTTATATCAAAATGTTCCCCGTGAAAGCCTTGTTCAGAATCACCAGTGTTCGACTGAAAATATTTGTTCACTAATGAAAACCAAGCATTGAAGGAGGAGTTGTTTTTTCTCAGAACTGCATTGTATACGCTATTTTGAAACGGTACACCAATCAAATACTTCATGAATCTCACCTGACACGTACCTAGAAAAACATGGTTTATAAACATAACAACCCTTGAGTAGCTGTACAGGTTAAGTTTCAATATATTTTGTAAATTACACCTGCTAGGATATATGTTTGTCGAAGAATTTTACATGCGTCATTGACGTTCATGACGACATCATAAAATAGTTGCTTTCAGCATGTAAGAGAAAGTTCACACCATTAGCTGTCATTTATCTTCTTTTTTTTGTTTTGGATTGTTGCTTAATGTCATACTCAAGAATTTTTCACTTATGCGATGACGGACAGACTTTATTGGTGGAGGAAAGCGAAGTGCCCGCTGTAAACCACCGACCTTTGGCGAGTAACTGACTCTCCCACATCTGACACACTAGCGTATGTCACAATGGTGGGCAGCAGGGGATGTCCAACGAACGGCTGCATGTAACACCACCCACAAAAGAGCACCCTCCATCACTTATTGCTACCAAGGCACCACAAACAATGGAAGCGGGGGAGCCTCGAAAGCTCCCTGTCCGAGAATGGGATTGAAACCACGTCTCATGTGGTACATAATGGCATATGGCCACAATCTATTTACTTACACAGAATATTTACTGTCAAAAACTTAATTACTGGTACTGGAAATATCCATAACTGAAAAACAGAAGATCTTGGTTTCAAAGTAACCTGTCAAATAAATGCTAGAATACACATAAAGGCCGAAGACTGTGACTTCATCTGTTATTCTACATTCAACAAAAAAAAAAAGCAGTGTAGCCAGTCATTGTGAACTGAATTGCAACCAGTCACACAATTTGTAAACAGTATTTTTAAGACAGCAATAATAAGAGTTCTAATCAGCGGAGTTATCACCGTCACTGTCTTCCTGCAGATTAATGTTCTGACGATTTTGGCATCCGCTACATTGACACATATCTGTACAGTCCATACCAGCCTTCTTACATGAACATTAAAGAAAATCGCAAGAACTCTTCTGACAGCCACAACTGACATTCTTAAGAACCTGGTCTGGTGCTACGGGCATAGTGGACCAACGGATACTGAGCTTGGAGTCTGTTATCTTCCAGCCATGATCTGTTGGACTAGGAACACAGATGTTTTGTTTCAAACAAGATCTGTAGACTTTTGTTTGGTAATTTGCCCTCATAGCATGTAAATATAGGTTGTCTGCATTTGGTGGCAATTTACAATCAGTGGCCTGTCCACATCCAACCCAGCCATACAGCTCACACACAAACTTTTCTAACGTCTTCTGCAATGAATCACTTTCTATTTCAGAATTTAGCCAAATCCAGCAGCCAATACAGTTGTCCAAATTCTGCATCATATTGAGTTCATATACTGTTACGCAATTATTTTTGAGTTAAGTAGGATTAAGTTAAACTGGGATTATTTATTGATGACAGATTTATCCTAATCCCAGGTGTAAAACTGAAAACTTGACTTATAGTTCAATCTGGTATTAAGTCTTAAACCAGTTTTGAACAAACAATTAAGTCTTTAAGTTTGTACTTCACCTAAAAAATATGTACCATTGGATTAAAAATGGATTAAAACTGCTGCAGTTATACATAGACTGGACAATTGCATTGGCTGCTGAGTGCGGCTAAAACTTTAAATATAAAATATGCCTTAATACCACTGTCGGCTAAAACACTTTCGAACAACTGACCCAGAACACAAGGAGAGCACAGGATGGGAAGTTTTGCTGGCGTTAAAGCATGGATGAATTTAGTAAAGAAATTCAGACTATCTCAATCCTTATCATTTAGGCCTACAAGTCTTGACACTCATAGAAGTAGTTCTTTAATAATTCCTGAGCTTATATTTAAGAACTGATTTTTTAATTTGTCATTGGTCGTGGGTTTCCCCCGGGCTCTGCCCGGTTTCCTCCGACCATAATGCTGGTCGCCGTCGTATAAGTGAAATATTTTTGAGTACGGCGTAAAACACCAACGATTTATTAAGCAATGGCTTGGGAAGGTCACAAAATTTGAGCGTCTGCACAGACATTTGCGCAGCCAGCTGATTCCGGAACTTCGGAAACCATGCCTCAGGCCCTCAAGATGTCTTAACTAACGGGTTTCCGATTTGGAAGTAACTCTCGGGAATTGGAGGCGAAAAATAACTACAGGTGTGTGCGATATCGTTTGCCGATGGAATTATAGTGCATAGCGTTGTTTTATTCGACAGTAAATTAAAAATGCGGAAAAAATACTTTACAAAGGACATTTTTAGGCATGGCGCTAGGTACTGCGGTTTCACAGAGAGATGGCCAACGTTCCGAGAGGCATGAATGAGCGCCAGCAAGGACTCTGTGACCTTCCCACCTATGGCTGGAGAGGAAGCCAGTGTGAGTTGGACTTAAACTCACAGCGACCGCATTAGTGAGAAGTTCGAAGGTCATTTCGCCGCGCTGACAACAAGATTAAGAGACACTGATATAATATCCATCTCAGATTATTTATGTTATGTTACCAAAACCATCTCTTCAAAAAAGTGGACAATCTGTCATTGGAGTTCTTATAAGACCAGACAATGCCGAACATTGTTTTATCATTAGAACTATAAGATGACATCACACGCCTCGGACCCAGCTTTAAACAAATGTGTTTGATGGGAGATTTCAACTTTCATTATATTTGCAAAGATAAGTGACTACATTGACACAGAGGACTCGTTGACTGATTATGACTGATAATGTTGCTGTTATATCAGTTGATTAATGATATGTTTGATACCAGGTTTATACCTGAAAGTTGGATAATTGGGATTGTCAGGCCGATTTATAAAAACAAGGGCGACCTAGCTGATCCACATAATTATCACCCTGTGACAATTTTAAGCTGTATGGGTTATATGTCTACTGCAATTGTTAAAACAGACTCTGGCACAGAGTGGGTTTAGGAAACAATACTCTACCGTGCATAATACTTTGTTTGAGACTTATTAACTTAAATTATTTTCTTAGTTACAAAAAAGGTTATATTGTACACTTATAGATTTCCCTAAAGCATTTGATAAAGTTTGGAAGGATGGGTTGTGAGATAAACTATGCAAAACTATACGAAATAACGGGGACATGTTTGACTCGTATCAAAAACATGTATAGCTCAGTTAAACTCTGCATATGGGATGAAAAGAAAAGCAGAAGTAATTTTTTTATTTGCCAATTCGGGGTAAGGCAAGGTGACAAATTGTTACCGCTGCTGTTTTCTTTAAATCTGAATGATCTGGATGATTTTATTTTGTCACGCTTGGCATTAGGATGAAAGCAGATATAAAAAGATATTGCGGATCCTGGTATTGTATTTAAGTTTACTGGATAATACATTATTGCCAGGAAACAGCTAATCATCCAGGTGTCAAGTGCTCTTACATAAAAAATAACTTCTTTATCGATCCTTATTGATCTACAAATTACCTTTTATTAATAAGACTATCCAACCAGTCCTTTTCATGTCTGTAAAGATTGTTGATCGGAATCTTTAATCTTAATTAAAAGCTTTTTCTTAAATTTTTATCAAATAAATTATCAATTTAAAGTCTTCATATGTAGACTATACTATTTAAAGGGAACTTGGTGTCTTTCCTTTGTATATCCGAGTTTACGAGCGCAATGCTGCCTTTTTAGTTACGAATTGCGGAAGGACGAGAAAGTAAGATATCATACTTAAAGTAAAAGAAAGCTAAAATATGAAGTAAGGTTCATCACACAGACAACTGATAACTATGCGAAAAAAACTTTTATTTATTCTTTCAGATTTTTTTAGGAGTGTTGAAAGGTATTTAAATATTTGGTTTTATGAGCTTTACTGACGATATGTAAGAACTCTCACGTCACATCACCTTTTTTCTTGATGTTTACCAGAACAAAGGAATTTTTGGCAACATTATTTTAGTTATTTAATTTTAACATTAAGCGTTGTGATTTAAAATGTTGAAAAAAACTTCCCGTGACGTAAGAGTTCCTAAACTCTGATAGTATGTTCCATAAAGCTCCCCTCAGAACCCCTGTTCTGTTCTAAACAAGAATCTGTTGCATGTCCAATAAATTTGTTTCAATGTAAATTTGTTGTTTATAGACAAACACAGGCTTTAAATCTGAATTACAATAATTTTTAAGAGTATATTAAACATGTAAATATGATCAAAATCCAGGTTGGACATATTTGTTAGCAGAAAAGACCAAAGTTTAGTGTGTTACATCCTATACATGTATTTGCGAAAAGGTATTTATCATTTTTGCATAATAATGTTCGAAATAAGAATCTGCTGCATTACCAATAAATTTATTTTGATGTAAATTTGCTGTTGACAGCCAAACACAGGCATTTAATTTGAATTATAATATTATTCATGAATATATTTAACACGCAAATATGATCAAAATCCAGGTTGAACATATTTGTCAGCTGAAAAGACAAAATTCTATTGCAAATATGTTTATTAAAGATGTGTTACATTCTTGTTTATAACATTATTACACAAAGACTATATATACGAAAAGGTGGCCCCAAATACTCACCATACAAGAACCATTTTCAGGTGTCTCTTTAAAGAAAAATCGGAAAAAATATTGAAGACCACATTTACGACTAACTTTTGGCACACTTTCATCTGAACTGTTTTTGTTTTCTCTGCCTTGAAATATAACACAAATGGTCCGTTAATACAACGTAACGATTCTGTTAGACAAGCAGAATATTATGTTGAATATGACATAATAATAATAACAGATAACATAATAATAATAACAGAATGCATTCTAGCATCACTCACACAACAGGCTCCCTGTTAAATGTAACAGATTATTTTTTCATTGTATTAACTCAGTACATTAGAACTACTGAAGAAATTTTGTATCCAATAGATGAGTTTACGGATAACTTTTGGCACACTTTCATCTGAACTTTATGTAATGTTTATGTTTTCTCCACCTTTAACTATCAACTGATTTATTCCTTACGCAATGTGTGTCATTTTATATCGTTATCATTGGTTGAAAATGTCTTGTGTGAATCTGGATTCGGTTACATATGGGATAGAACTATGAATATTACATATGAACTAGATATGTCAGTGTTAAATCCAAAGACTTACAAAGGTCTTGCTACATTTACGACAAGTAACCATAGACTCCCCACACAGACAGGTCTTTGGTACAATGAAAACACAAACGATCGTTTATATACAAGGGTGTGATTCTGGCTGTGTTGGCAATTAGTATCATTTCTTAATGGAATGCCCAAATTTAAAACAATTAAGGTTACGTTGAATCCCGAAACATATTTGGCTAAAGCCAAGTGCATATAAAGTAATATACCGTCTCCAACACACCGTTAAGGGAGAACTAATCAATTTAGGAAACTTTATGGTAGATGGAATGTCCCTTTTCTTGTTGATTATCCTGATGTATCATCGTTTTTCTTTCTTCTTCTATTTTATTCCTTGTAAGCTAACAAAATGAATGAATAAAGTGAATTGAATTGAAGAAGAGGAAGCCAGCGAGGAAGCTGGAAGAATGGAATCCTCCATGGTCATCACACAAAATGTTGAAGTTTGCGGTACTCACCCAGATAAATGGTTATCCAGAAACGCGCTACTATACGCACAATCACCATCGTTACAAAACAACAGTCCAAGGTAATATTGCAAAGGTGCCTACATATCGGCCATGTTGATTGTTACTACCATGTGAACGAATGTACCAAATCTGAGAGAAAAGCCGTTGGAAATAAGTCTATCCTTGAGATAAAAAGCATGTTTGGGCAAACCAGAGAGGAAATAATTCTTGCAGTCTGTTGCTTTGCTTACCCTCCTCGCTTTATAATAAACGGTCAAACTTGACAAAGTGTATAGGCCATGAGAAGATTCTCCAAATAAACTGCAATTATATACATATACAAGCAGGCGTATTACACCGGAAGGCTTCTTCTAAACCTAATAACATTATTCGTTACACAAATTGGTACTGGGCACACAGGTTGGGAGATCTTTTCAATTAGTTCTTTAGTGGGCATCCGTTGGAATTCACCATATAGCGAAAATAAACTTCATAACGTAAGGCTCTGTTAGGTGAACTTAAAGGAAGTACATGTATTTATTAAAGTCAATATACATGTCTCGCATGGTTGAAGTCTCATACATACAACGAGGGGTAGCAACTGTATCTCATTTCTGGGTCTTTAGAATAGACCCGCGCAAGCCAATTCAATGTTATATTAGGTACGGCTCGGATATCTGTTCACACATATAAACTTCTATCTCTAAAGTTTACACTGGAAACAAAACGTTAGAGAAGCCAGTAAGATACAAATACGCATGCCAAAGGGGTTTCCATCCCCTTAATGATCTCTCAAGAACAGACAAAGCGGTTTCCATACCAGCAATGCTCTTTTCATGACAGACAAAGCAGCTTTCATTCGCTCCATGCTATTTTCAGGTCAGAAAAAGTGATTTCCATTCCTTACAATGCTCTTTCCAGATCAGATGTTCATTCCAGGTTAAGCAAAGAGCCTTTTATTCCTTCCAAATCCTCTTTCCAGAACAGACAAAGTGGCTTCCATCCCCTCTAATGCTCATTCCAGGACAGATTATGTTACTTGCACGCCCCCCTCCCGACTCAAGGCTCTTTCCACGTCAGACAATGTGACTTTCGTACCATCCAACGCTCCCCTAAGACCAAACAAAGCTATTTTAACAACTGCAGAAAGAACTGTTCGTAAGACGTGGACAAATCCAAAAGTCCAAAATTATACCCTGGTACGCCAATGACCATGGTGAAGTCATCAATGACCATAAAAGCCAGTATAAACCATTGTCCTAGATCGCCGATTTCTTAAATCCAAAAACCATCCTTCTTGACAGAAGTTTGTTTTGTGACGTAAAAATATCTGGAACATAGTCAACACATTGAACAAACGTTAACATTATTAAAGGCTTTCGGGGCCTCCGTGGCTCAGTTGGTTAGCGCGCTAGCGCAGCGTAGTGACCCAGGAGTCTCTCACCAATGCGGTGGCTGCGAGTTCAAGTCCAGCTCATGCTGGTTTCCTCTCCAGTCGTACGTGGGAAGGTCTGCCAGCAACCTGCGTATGGTCGTGGTTTTCCCCCGGGCTCTGCTCGGTTTCCACTCACCGTAATGCTGGCCGCCGTCGTATAAGTGAAATATTCTTGAGTACGGCGTAAAACACCAATCAAATAAATCAATAAAATAAATATTAAAGGCTTTCGATATTAAGGGAGACGATCTGTTTTACTAACTTTATGTTGATTTTTGGTAAGGTCTTAACTGGGTTCGGTGTAATGACACAGTGTATTTTTTGAAAGTGACTCCAGCACCGGGTTGAATATAAGGCTTTATGAACTTTAATGCACATAGAAACACTACAATTGACCTGATGCACACATACATACATGGACTACAAATCCGGGAATGAAAACAGCTTTAAATGTAGACAGAGATAGCCCTTTGCGATACCTATCAAACATACATACATATTGTTACATTGGCACAAAGGCAAGATGATGTTCTACATAAACCCTATCATTACAATACATAAAAATTGAAAGAAAAAAACATGAAATACACGAAACAACAACCCCGAAGGAACCCAGCCAGGCCGCAAGCAACGGACAACAAAACACAACAAAGCAAAAAAATATGAAACACATCTACATTCACGAAAGGAAATCAACGCTGCTCCTTTCCATTATGAGAAAATGAACAGGTCAACAGAAGAATTACATGTAGAGTCCGACACCAGCTGCACCATCACCACGTATTATGCCTTCTCAAACAAGATCAGGTTCCTCATGCGCCGGGACACTATTATACGACCTTTTAAATCCACTTCTAAGTAACATTTGTAAGCATCACTAGCCTAGTCTCCTGACATCTGTATGACTTCACCTGCAACCTGAGCCTGAAATGCGTACGACGCGCCACCCCTCCGAAAACTATGCTTAGAAAATATGCTAGCATTATAACCTGCTGTAGACAAACACAGACGACGAACACGCAGATACGACATGTATGTCACAGGACGAAATGTATTCTTATGAGGCAGAGAAAACAGAGCCATATCAGGATCGCCACAACTGTACATAGACCTTGTAGTCCTGAAGGAAGCTACCTGGCAAAAAGCAGATCCCGGTTTTGCAACCAGGGGAAACCTTAACTCCCGCTAACAAAACTGAATAGTTTTAGACCTCTTCATAAATAACATTAGATAATCATCGGTCATATGCACTTTCTGCAAGGCTAGCTGTTTGCCAGAGTCAGACTTAGCCAAACTAACCGGTACCAAATTAGAATTTCTGGCCATACCAAAAAGGCGAAGATAAACATTTTAATTCTCGAAGTAGTTACCTCAGTTTAATAACCTCAAGACTGGGAGCTACCCACCCTAACAAAATATGCATAACAGGAACTCCACTGAGATAATTATGTATAGACGCAACAGACTCGAAAGAACGACTCACAAATTGTGCGTACACACGTTATAAGTCTCCATTGAGATCTCTCCCACTACACAAATTTATCAAATGTCAGGTCAAAATAGTTTCAAAGTTTGACAGAAAACAACCAAATCCCTTTATATATCTACATTCTTCACAGCCAGGAAAGATAACCTGTGCCAAAAAGTTGTGCTGCAGGCTTATCAGGACTGTTGTGTGCAGAATTGAACAAGCATTACAATAGCATGCAGCTCCACAGAACCCTATTCACTAGCTGCCAACCCATTCATGTGAACTTAGCTCTAACAATCAGGCATGCACGCCGCAATCAAGGCCCTAGGAGTTAAGGCACCCGGGTGTAACAATTAGACGTTTTTAATGCGTTGAAAATAGACCCATGTTCTTCACGTGAACAGTATTACTGCAGCCAGCTTGTTTATAGTGAAATCGTTTAGCCTTGAGGACGGACGACACAGGAGCCGTGTCACAGGCTCGATTTTCGTCGGATTCTCCCTCCAGTGTGAGGTAACTTTAAACATAAATGAAACTAACTTCCGTCGTCTTCATGTCACGGAACTGTGTACATTTATCTGAAAAACATTTATTGATGAGAGATGTAGATATTTTTGTTGAAATCGAAAGTGACTGTGTTCCCGTCGAGTTTCAAATTAGTCTAATGGCTGTTTCCGTTATTAAGCACCAGTCTACTTACTCCGTTCTGATATACCTGTAACTGTAATCTATAAATATCTTATCATGATATATCGTTTTTGATAGCGTCAGTTTTGCAAAAGTGACGCGAGTTCTATAAGCACATGTTTTGTCGTCCACCTTTCTGGATTAATACCTCCGTCGCCTCAATAGCTGCATTCCATGCAGCTATTGTTAGCAGGCCGCTATGTTTTGACTCTGAATAACATAAAGTTGTCTGTCATTTCATGGCAGGAATATCTTTATTATTTGATACAATTTTATTTTTTTAATTTTATAATCTTAATACTGTCAGGGGGAGAGTGGGGCATAACGGACCCACGGGACAAAACCGACCTTTGTGCCACATTTTGTACCATTCGTCGTACCGTTTTTATGGGCGGGCAAAATTTTGATCACCTTTTATCTATGGTAAGCCTGTTTTTACCCTTTCTTTCATTGCAAAGTTGCATTAATTTCCAAGACCATTTCATCAACCACAGTGGGAAGAGGACCAGTGTGCCGTTTTGCCCCGACCCAAGGTCCATTTTGCCCCTTTACCTCATATGCTCAATTAAATACCGTAATTTAGGCAAACACTTTCTAGTCTGTTAAAGAATAAATACCAGTTTGAAAACAACAATCAGAGGAAACATGGAGAAACCCACTATAAACCTATATGATGTATGATGGTTAAAATATATAAAGAGTGTATCATGTACACATTCACAGCAGCCTCAAATGGTAGTTTACGATGACAAATTAAACTTCCAGCCCTTTTCATATTATTTTCCTCATTAAAATTCTAACATTATCCAAGCTGAAAACATGTTATAATCTATAGGCCTTAATACCGAGTAGACCCACGAGAAAACACAACATTTCATGAATATTTTAAACGTGGACGCAGATATCCTAATCTGGCTTATATCTGACCTCTTATTCTAATATTGAAACTTTTCCACATTCACTGCATGTGCTAAAGCGAACAGGAAAGACTTAAAAAGTGTAATGTATTCAACCATTGGAACCCTAGTAAACCATTGAACAGTCCGTCACTTAGCGATTCTATTATATATTAGTTCATGACAGGCTGCTTATATAACCACAATATAGAAACATTTTATTTAACAAAAACCAGTACAGATAAAAGAAAATGAAAGAAAAAGTACCAACATAAGTATCTGCAATATCTGCATTTATCACATTTAATAAAGGAGTTTATAGCCATCTAGGGTATTGCAACCTCTTACCGTGCTAACCACGTGGTCCTTGTATGATTCATTTACAGCTGTATGTTGCTATTAAGACAGATATACATATTTTAATTACCTTTGGATATATTTTAATTATCTACTTGCATCAACTTTTTGATTTTATTTAATATGTATATAGATATATATATATATATATATATATATATATATATATATATATATATATATATATATATATATATATATATGAGTATTGATAATATACATTTTTCAGCAAAATGAATTATATTAATAATGAATTATACATGAATGTCATGGGACATGTGTCTGAAATCATACTGGAATTTATATGGGGCTTATTATATATTTTAGTTTTAAACGGAAAAAAAATTATTCAAATTTAAAACCATATGTTGGCCTACATGCTAAAATTTAAAACCAAAGTTACCTATCTGAGTTTATGTTTGTGTTAAGTACCAAGATAACGCTTTTCAACCCCAGCATGGGATGGAGTTTAGGTGACCTTCCTCACAGTTGCATGACTTCGTACTGCAAACAACTCTTATAAACCAACAATTTGAACTTTTTGTCAATTGAAGTCTTTCTATTTCTTTCTAACAACTGTTGTTTTATACATTAATATTAAGTATGCTTTCCAGTTAATGTTCATCTGCTAATTAAATGTGAAAACGTTTATGGAAAACGCTGCATATAGAAGTGAAAAAAAATGATATTTGTGCCTTTTCCACACGGGTATGCATGTGTTAGTCTACCATAGCAGTTGTACGGTTGTCTATATCATTCGTAGCTCTGAATATTACACGATGTGTGTTAGAAATAGTTTGTTTATCTCATTTTTGAACTAAAAGAGTAAAAAGCGTAATGCCAGTGCAGAGTTACGTGTAAAAAGGGAGATTTTTCTTTGGTGAGCTTTTTTTTTCACCTACTGGCGCAACCGTCGACATATGATGTTCCTGGCTATGTTTATAACAAGAGTCTACGTAGTCTATTATAACATGATCGTTTGTACACTAACCATGGAACTACTGAAACTCGCGCCTGTGCCTCCAGAATTAGCTAAAACACCCCCCTCCCCCCATGGATAAAATTTTTAACAATGATTTTGCTGTGTTGTGTTATGATATACACACATCTACCGCCAGGCGTGCTGTATTTATTTCATTCCCCATGCTTTAACTCTTAATACCTTGATGAACAGCTTCTATGTAAGATAAATACTTAGCGAACTTCGTTTTTTCCTGATTTTGTAGCTTTTCACCTCAACACCTTGTCATCTGGCGCTCGTCATGTCTTCATTCCACCAAGAAATCATATCATTCTACACAAGGAAAGAGTCGTGGGTTAACTAAATTCTTCCTTTCCCCGCTCATACGAAGTTAGACAGTACATGACCTATGGTTTTATCATTTACGATTCCGCCAGAAAATCATGCTTTATAAGGTTTTTCTGCCCAACACAGGAGTTTAAAGCCCAGGCTTGCTGCTTTTAGAACCTCACCGGTGGTGAGTTATAAATTATACACATTTATTTGGTGGGTGTTTTACGCCTCACTCAACAATGTTTCACTTATACGACCATCCGCAGGTTGCTGTAGACCGTTCCGTGTACATGTACGAACGGAGAGGAAGCCAGCATGAGCTGGACTTGGCGTTCTTTATATCAGAAACTATAAAATCAGCCGTCAGTACGCTTAAAGCTAAAAGAGTGAGGAAAACCATCCCTCCTGAGAAGTTACACATCAAGTAGTGTGTGGAATCTGTATTAGAGAGAGGGCAACACCATCTCTCCTGAGATTACCATGTAATGTGTGGACCCGGTATTATGGAGAGGGGAAAACCAACCTCCCGAGAAGTTACACACCATGTAATGTGTGGACCCGGTATTAGAGAAAGCAAAACCATCTCTCCTGAGAAGTTACACACCATGTAATGTGTGGACCCGGTATTACAGAGGGGAAAAACATCCCTCCTGAGAAGTTACACATCAAGTAGTGTGTGAAATCTGTATTAGAGAGAGGGCAATACCATCTCTCCTGAGAAGACACACATCAGGTAATGTGTTGACCCGGTATTAAAGAGAGGAAAACCATTTTTCCAGAAAAGTCATACATAACGTACAATGTGTGGAAATGGCATTAGAGAGGGAAAGCCATCTCTCCTGAGAAGTTACACATCAGGTAATCAGGTAATGTGTGAACCCGGTATTAGAGAGTGGGGAAAACCAGCTCTCCTGAGAAGACACACATCAGGTCAAGTGTGGACCAAGTGTCAGAGAGTCAGGAAACCTATCACACCTGAGAAGACACACATCAGGTAATATTCGCACAAGGTATCAGACAGACAGGAAACCCATCACAGCTGAAAAGATACACATCATATAACATAACGACAAGGTGTCACACAGAGAGGAAACCAGCACTACTGAGAAATACCCATCAGGTAACTTGAACATGTTGATTGTGAAATTGGTATATGTATAACTTTGTGTAAAAATGCTTCATACTGAGCATGGTTTTTCTGTGTGTATTACTACATTTCACGACAGTGTAATTCAACCATTCAAACGACGGCTACACATTACACAATCACTTATTTTTATTAAGCATACGTTTCAGAAGTGTGAACACAAAAGGCAGATAATGGCAAAACATCACCGAATTATACATGAACACAACAACAACTCACGTCAAAATAACAGCAAGCTGATAAAATGGTGCAGTGACCTCATAATCTTGACCACAGGTTGTCCTAGTAACAGTACTGGGGATAAAGCCACTTCCTCAAGTAAAGTAATCAATGTTTTTGGAAACTATGTGTTAGAAAATATCACAATGTGGGCCTAATGCTTACAGGACAGTGAATACAATAATACATGTCACATGTCATATCACAGCACTTACAAGTAAAATTTATTTAAAGGAAAAAAAGTCATATACATAAAATATATCTGTGGTATCCTTCCTTATATTTCTTATCCTAATTGTTCAACCTTCCTCATATCCCTTACCCTAAGTTTTTCAACCTTCCTCATATAGCTTACTATAAACTCTACAACCTCTTCAGCCACCTCTTTAACCGATAATTTGAAATATTGTCAGAGAACTACAGAGTGTAGATAAATAATTGACACAGTTTTATGAAGCTTACTTCTTGAGTGACACAAACAAATCATTTTAGCATCATTTTCATAATAAATATATGCACAGATTCCAGAAAACACTTTTAGAGGCTAAAAAGGTTAACGATTTACAGTACATCATAAAAATAAGTGTTTTTAAACACAGTTTTATTACAGTTTGGATTAATGCCAACTGGTATTTATTCATCAAAAAACTGTTTGGTAACTAAGACATAAGTGTTTATTATAGAAAACATGCCAGATGTTTACATAGTAATGTGGTAGATGTATTCAATAAACACAAATAGTCCAGTAAATGTCACTGTGTTTATAGTGAAGATAAAAATCTGATAAACAGCTTAAAATGTTTACTATTGTTAACTTGTGAGATACACAAACTATGCCCAGATCATGACAAAGTGTTAAGAACGCCAATGTTCGAATAAACTAAGTTGAAAAACAGAGAAACTTACAGAAAACGAGAAACTTACAGCTGACAACAGCATCCTAAAAACAGTCCTTGTTCAGCATGGGATTAACCTCATCATGGAGACAAAATAGGGTCGGTCAATAGGGATTTTTTGTATATTCTGCGTAATGAAACTTCTATTATAAGAAAATCACCCTTTCAGGTAGGCCCTTTATTGGAGGGATGGTTGGATTGCACTCACTTTAATTTAATAATGGCCCACAGGTTATGTTTTTCTCTCATTTTTATCCGAAACTTACATCCAAGTTACATAACACAACCAAGCCCAATCTCCATCTGAGGTCAAGTGCCAAAAGCTCTACCAGTACTCATCCATGTGATCTTTTTCTTTGTTGTCGCTAGTTATATAATACCTTTCAGCCAGGTAATCATTCTCAAACCCATTACAAATTATGGTTTATTTCTCTCAACAAACATCGCTAGTATCATTCAAAATAGAACTGTCTTGTGTAACATGCTGCAACAACAACGTGAGTGTGATCTGATCTTTTTTGACGATTTAATCTGAAATCACTCCTGAGTTATGACATACCGCCCCGATCATGGTAAGAAAAATAATCCTTTATACCCTCGGTCGCTTTCTCACAAATCTCAATTACTAAAACTGAAACTACCCAGTCATTATCTACATGTATTTTGTCTGGAAGAAACCGGACACTGATGTTCAAGACAAGTCAGACAGAGTGTGTACAACTACACCAAGCTGTGAGCTTGTGACAGATTACTGAATTAGCCACA
Source organism: Liolophura sinensis (assembly GCF_032854445.1). Lineage (NCBI taxonomy): Eukaryota > Metazoa > Mollusca > Polyplacophora > Chitonida > Chitonidae > Liolophura > Liolophura sinensis. The sequence continues at coordinate 11,922,323 of NC_088296.1, read as the reverse complement.
CTGCTGACATTAACTAAAACATTTATACCCAAAAATTTGTTCAAAGAGACATAATTAACCACTCTATTTGAAACAAAGTATAATATGATGGAAAAGATGTAATGAATAATTACCCGATGGTCAGGAAGTGCTTATCATATCACAGAGAACTTGAGGCAGAGTTGCAGAGTCCCCCGTTACCAGACGAGCAGACACAGGTCCAGATCCAGACCCGACACCAAACCCAACCCATGGCACGAGAGGCTCTGTGACGATAACATCACTGTCAGTGTACATTACCTGGTTGTTGTCACAGTCCAGGACTGTCAGTGTGTGGTCATCACAGTCCAGGTACACACCCAGGTGATGAGGTCGTGTGTAACGTCTGTACTGTAGATAGGCAGGTTTGATCTCACCTCCACAGTCACTATAACACCAGACCTCATCACCACGGTACCCCATCCCAATGTACCAGGAGTTACGGCCAGGGTCTGTCCTCCTCACACCACAGTTCTCCTGTGTCACTCCTACACAGCAGTAACAGTCAGGTGAACAGGTGATCTGCACCTCCCAGTAGTACCTGCCCGTCTGGTAACGCCCGTCTGTCACAGCTCTCCCACACCACCCCTCGGACAAGCCCTCAGCCTTTACCAATGAGCCGCTGTCAGTGATTCTCAGCTTTCTGTCGTCTGTCTCTGTGAATCTCAGCGTCGGCTCTGCAAAAACACAACAAAAGCATCATAAACAACAGCAAACCATAAACACACGCTGTAAGACTGAGATGTAAATACCTGTACACATATCGTGGTTTTACTTTCTGAACACACTCTCTGGGAATAAAATCACACATATTGCTGACACGAATGTAATTTATACACATCATTTTCAGGTAGTTTGAAAGAGATGAGCTTCGACAAGAACTGGACCCATCACTAAATGACGGGTACGACATAGACCAAGTACTAGGTTAAAATACAGACTTTTAGTGCTCTAATTTGTTTGAAACTTATCACCTACAACAAGAATAATACCTTCCTCTATCCGACACATGATTTTAGTTGTCAGTTATGGCACATTTAAGCACACAATTCACTGTGAAGCCGTAGTACGCCTGATGGCATTCGTGGAGTAACAAGCTATGGAAGCTGGATGTGTAGTAAGGGAGGTAACTCGCCACACATAACTTGCCAAGTGACTTTCTTTGGCACAATACCACAAAGTCTATTTAATCTACCAGAATTATTAGTAGTAATCAAGTATAGGATTAAATTTTCTGCAGTAATTTACAAAAAGAAAACTGTTAAATATTTGAACATTGAAAAAATGGCCTATATATATATATATATATATATATATATATATATATATATATATATATATATATATGTCTTCTTGTCTTCATAGAATGTCCGCTTCGGGACCGGTAGGTCCAGGATCAATCCTTGAACGAGTCACACCTAAGACTTTAAAAGAGGAAGTTGTAACTTCCTCGCTTGGCGTTCAGCATGAAGGGGATAGTCAGCGATTGGTTGACCCGTATCAGTATAATGACTCGGGCGGGGCGGCTTACTTGCCTTCGGTAAGTCGTCTCAGTGAAGCAGCACTAGATAAAAGAGCGGTGCAAATCCGTCCTGCAACAAGGAGGCACATTACACGTACATGCACCCTAAGGATTCCTTCGTCGTCATATGACTGAAAAATTGTTGAGTACGACGTTAAACCCCAAGCACTCACTCACTCAAGCACTCTGTACACCTCACATTAGTTTGTGTCTTATGTACACATCCTACTGTACACCTCACATTAGTTTGTGTTTTCTGTAAACACCCTACGGTATACCTCACATTAGTGTGTGTCTTCTGTAAACACCCTACTGTATACCTCACATTAGTCTGTGTCTTCTGTGCACACCCTACTGTACACCTCACATTAGTTTGTGTTTTCTGTGCACACCCTACTGTATACCTCACATTAGTGTGTGTCCTCTGTGCACACCGTACTGTATGCCTTACATTAGTGTGCATCTTCTGTGCACACCCTACTGTATGTCTCACATTATCACATTAGTTTATATTCTTTGTGCACACCTCAGTATATATCCCACATTAGTTTGTATCTGTTTTGGCTCACATTAGTTTGTCTTTTCTGTGCCCACACTAACGCAAACCTCAAATTAGTTTGTGTCTGTTCTGAGCATCTTAATTAATGCCGGAAATAAGTTTATGTTTGTGCACACCCTAATGCATACCTTACATTAGTTTGTGTCTTCTGTGTACACCCTTTTGTGCACTGCATTACTTTGTGTCTTTTGCCCACACCCTACTGTAAGCCTGACATCAGTTTCTCTTTTGTTCACACCCTAATGTACACCTCACACTATCTGTGCTCTTTGTAAACTCTTCTCATTCTTGTTACTCTTGGAATACTGTTCTTTTTCTGGGTGTGCCCTGCTTTGTTACAGCTCATATCGGTTTGTTTTCTTCTTAATATCGTCTGTTTTGCACACACACAGCTGTGGGCCTTCCCCACTTTGCATTTGTGTCTTTGATGCACATACTAGTGTAAACCCTAAAGTCGTTTATGTCCTTTGAGCACACCCTGCTGTATACTTTTTATACATATAAAAACCTACTTGTAACAAGTAAGGGTGACATTTGTCCACCGACTGCTGCTTCTAAATCCTGACGTTCTTGCACTGTCTCTTTTGCAGTCACCTGTCTAGGAACAACTTGGTCATGTTGTATAGAATCTAGAAGTTTCTTTCTGCTGACCTCATGTTTCTCCAGATCTACTCTTATCTCATTCAGCTGGTCATCAGTTCTGTGAGAAGAGGAGAGAAAACAAAGAGACACAGTCGTGTGGTAATCCTGTGTACCACACAGTTATGAAAATGTCATGATATACCTAGCAGGTTACGTCTGATTTGTCTGAGCAAATGTATGTTTGAACACTAGATATATTTTACACTTGGGTTATGTTTTGAACAACTACAGTGCTGGTACTCAGTGTTACAGAAACACATCTGTTGACAATAGTCATGTGCACATGTATAACAAACCTTAAGAGGTATAATATATTTATACCTACGTTTTGATGAAGTCCGAGGAAACCTGTCAACAAACACATTTGAGCATACATATGAAATCATGTAACAATGATAACCGAAACAAAGATTCCTTACCTACCCTATTCCTTCTAAAATCTGGGGAACCTGGCCTGCTCATTTTAGCTAATATATATATGTAATCCTGGCAGCATATTTATGAAAACAATAGCCTATAAAAAAATTTAGGTTTGAATGAAATATACATGTGCATAAAACAAGGATGATGTTTAACATTGCAAACAAACAAATACCTCAAACACAGTAAATGCTATCATATTTTGTGTGTTACAAGCTTGTGAAAGTAGCTGTTATGTTAATGGCTTATCGACTATGGGTCTGAACTTTCTGATCCAGGTAAATCAACTGTTTTGGGCTACAAAAGTCAAAACAGGAGCAGGCATCATCATCCGGATGACTGAAAATTGGGACAACATATTGAGCCAAAACTTGATGGTTTGTTTGATAGATGTTTTATGTTGTTCTCAAAATATTTTTCTTATATGATGGCGTTCAGCATTGTGGTTTGAGGAAACTGGGCAGAGTCCGGGGGGACATCAAATGAGATATGGTTGTCTATATACGGTTTGTACCTTGGCTAATTTATTGTTTCAAACACTGATAAGGACTTTATTACTGTTCGTATTCACACGTCGTTTTCGAAAAACATCAAACAACGTGCTCTTTTTTAATATTACATATATAGGATTGTCGTGTTGTTTATTAGTCTAATTGCACAGGGGTAATGTTTATGGGTAGAAAAACAGACAGCGACCAGAGAGAACCACTGAACAAAGCAAAGCAGTTTGAACCCTGGAAATAAAAATTCACTAGACCTGGCAGCATGAGATGGATTTGAACACCTGATCACTATTCATTAGTGTCATTGTATGAGGCCCGTCACAGGTTCAATAATGTGACAATGGTAAATGAGATGCCTCTGTGTACGTACACAACATACATATCACATTTGTTTACAACTGAGCGGTCAGAACCAAGATATCTACAGCCCATACATGTAAGAAAACTTTATATGTTCTCTGAAGCTGACAAATAATTGACACGTTGTCTTGTGTGGTTAGTTGAGGTATTTACCTGGAGTTGAGGCAGTTGAACCAATGGTAGAAAACTATGCATGTTTGACTTACTTGTAAAAACTCGACGTCCATTGACGTAACTAAATCCTTGGAAGCCTGTACCATCCTCTCCATTTTTTGAGCCTGTAGCTGGAAATGTTTGAGTATAGCGCTACACTCCACACTCCACTGTGAATAGCGGGTTTCTATGCCATCTAAGGACTGTTGTTTCCAGGCTTGTAAGGCTTCCAAGGCTGCACAATAAGCCCTTTCTACCTCTTCAATGTGAAGTTCCTTGTTTTCCTGCCAAACAGAAACAACATTTATTACCTCATCCAAACTATTGCAGGTGCGTTCAAGAAATTATACATGCCTGTGTAACAGAGTGGAATATAAGCACCACACAAATGGGTCAACAATGTACGTTCTGGCTGGAGGGAATTTTCCTTCAATGTAGTGGCGTACATACACATGTAAGTGTCGACTCAGAAACGCTGTTGGTTCAACATTACAACTGGTGCTCCGGGCAGGGTGTAGCCTTTATGCTGTGGAGACCACCAGTGTTTTTTTCAAACACAAACTCTAAACCCAATTACATATGTGGAGTAGGTATATACAATATAGATATTATGACAGCGTATTATCGGCGAGGATGTATCTACTGAAGCTGCCTGAGGGGGGCATATCGAGCGTGTGTCACAAAGAAGAAAGTCATAATTATGATATGATAGTCTGGTTAGATAAACCAGAAAGAGGTAAATAGACTCGTCCCTCATGCAAATGAATCCCTGCAGTCGTCCGTGCATTACCATGTTTAAGTTCTTGTTAAAAGTTGTCGCTGTTTGGGTTTAACTGTTCAATTGAAAATGTACATATATCATATATGACAGAATAGAGATTTATCTAGCCTAGATAATTGACAGCGGTATGTTTCCTGGATTTGTGAATGATAGCAATAGTCTAGATACTTAAAACGAGTCACCAAGTATGCAATAAATCACATGTTGACCAAGTGTCATCAAAAATACCAACCAGTATCTTATTGTGCAGCCTCGTAACTTCTGACAGTGATTCTTTAGTTTCTTTTAGCACTTTCTCCAGTTCACCACTCTTGTTCAAAACAGCCGGCTGTAATGGAAACAACGCTACATTACAAAATCCGCCTTCCAAACGACTTACAGTACAGGACAAACAGCCCCATTCTTCACTATAGATTAAAGACTTTGGGTCAACATATAGTTCCAAGTCATGATTTATTTAGTTTGATTATCGACTTATATACTAGCATGGTACACGATTTGGAGAGTGATTTTAAGTCATTCGCTTAGAATATTTCTTGTGTCTTTCTCACACCATTTATAACTGTTTACTACAGTTCTCTTTGCACCTCTTTCTCAAGGTAATCTTGTACTTTGTACAATTTCTTAGTTTTTTCAAGGTTCGTGTCAATTGTTGATTTGGGAATTGACCTTACTATTAATGACACAGAACATCCTTTTTGGTCGATGGCTGATATACGAATGTCTTTTTCGCATTACCTTGTCATTCTCAGCTGCAGATGGTATATCTTGCACAGCGTGTTTCGGATGGTCAACCACACACCCCATACAGATCACCATCCGGCATGGGATACAGTACATGCCAAATGGCTGACCATGTCTCGCACATGACGCTTGCTGAGTTGATTGTTCATCCCTGCCGCTGGTCTGTCGCTGTGAGGTTTCCTGAGAGAGGTACTCCAGGGAGGAAATCAACCGGTGACGTTTCATAGCCCCCCTCATGGGATGAAGAGTAGCCAGACAGTCTTTACAATACAGTAAACAACAGTCGGTACAAAACTTGACAGCTTTAGCCTGATTATCATCCTCACACAGAGAACAGTATGGGATGTCATCCTCAACCTTCACAGCAGAAGAGAACCTCTCCACTATTTCTGCCAGATGAAAGTTGTGAGGCAGACCAGCCACACCTTCTCTCCCCAGACTGGTTGGTATCCGACATACAGGGCATGAGATCAGCTGGTGAACACCCTCACTCCCCGTGGAGACCTCATCTGTCTGTCCAGGTTTAGACTTATCAACATACACACCAATACACTCCCTGCAAAAACTGTGCTGACAAGGTAACGTTACTGGTTTGCGGAATGTTTCCACACATATCGGACATGTGAGGACTGCTTCACGATTTTCCTTGCTTTCAGCCATTACACCCTCGGTTTTTTACTGAAATAAAACCAGCAAATTACTTAAACTGGTACCAATACAGATCCTCCATTAACGAAAATATAAAATTTCAACACAGTACACCGTCTCCATCTGCAGTTCAGTGCATATTCCTCTCTTCCAACAACATATGGGGTACAGTATTTTTTGTCGCTATTACTGAAGAAGCATTGCTATACATATGTTAGAGGTGAGTTTCAGCGCCTCGCTTCCTTGAGAGGAAATAATTGCTTAGTTAGACATTTGACGATTCTAGCATTTATCATGTATACGAGACAACTTTTTACAGCTCCACCCATGAATAGCAGATTGGTGTGTAAAAATAAGAGTCTGCTGATTTAAAGGTAAGACCAGCCAAATTGCAAACATCTTCAACAGAAATGGTGGGACTTCAGGTATAAGATAATTGGTTCAAACATCTGGACTATAATGACAGTGATGGATGCATGACCCTATATGATAATCGGATCAAAAGTCTGGACGACAGTGGCAAGGAAAGGAGTTTAACTGTACATGATAATGGAGTCAAACGTCTGGACTACGGCGGTAGTCAGTAGAGCAGGACACTATATGATAATGGGGTCGAATGTCTAAAGTTTCTCTATCTGAGAAAATTGTGACGGGTCAAACTCTGCCACCTTCCAGTGTTTTATTGTGTTATTGTTAGGAATATAAAGACAACTTATCAGCCTGAACAGGAGATCTGTAAGCTATAGGCTGTAGAAGTAGGTTAGTACCTGTTTAAACTTCACACAGACAGCCCTATCTAATCTATACCAGCTCTATACCAGTCCTGCATGTGGGTATACCACCGTCCCGACGGGCGAAGCTGTGTCAAGTTACGCCTTCCATCATCCGTGATCAATAGGCGAGGCTGTAATGTCTGCTGTGTGTGGCGTGTGGCGTTAATATTACATGTAGTCACCTCATGCATAAATATACATCAAATACATCATAAAGGGAAGGTCGCTTATATACAAGTTTTTTTTTTTTTTTTTTTTTTTTTTTTTTGCATTTGGTTTAGGCAGGCAAGCGTTGTAAACAAAGAAACAAACAAAAATTAGGTTCTTCCGGCACAGCCAGTAATCGATCATAAGCATAACTCTGCATAACGCCTTACCATCGCCCTGTATATATAGTGACAAGATCGACACAATTAACAATATCAGCCAAAATTAGTTGCTTTCTATGAGATGGAAATATAATGACTGCGTATGTCTAGTTTGGGTCGATTTGACGTCGACCACCCAACTAAATACTGTCGGTAACACGACCGAGTAAAGACAATTCCCTCACCTGACAGAAACATCCAGCCATAACAATAGGCATACTCGATCTTACAGGACTTACCTGTCGACACAAATCCCACCGTGCTTCACAACTTCACAAAATGGCGCAGTCTGAAATGGAAAAGAGAACAATATTCGGAATCCACATCAAACAGCCTTTGAGATGATTTTCCTTCTCCAACATTCCAACAATGAAAGAAAGAAGATGAAGATAAAAATGATAATCAACGTGCCATTATTATTCTTGCGCGCAGATGTTTATATGATATAAAAGATATGCACAAAGTTTTCAGGGAAATTGGTGCAATACTTTAGCAGAGTTATTATCATCTATTATTGCACGATACATGTACGTGCACGTAGCTCAGCAAGGGCTTTTACGAAATTAATTACCTGATTGTAATTAATCTTAAACATGCACAAATTTAGATCAATAGGAAAGACATGGAAATAGTTTCAATGCTTCAGGAAGAGTTGCATCGACAAAATCTAAATACATGGAAAAGTACTATTAAGACAAGTCCTAAATGAGGCTAATTATGAAAATAATGACGAGTGCCACTAAACCTAAGAATGCACAACTTCAGATGACAGGTAAGATCGATGTATGAAAAGTTTCATCAAACATCGTCAAAACCAGTGCAGCTGTTTGGGAGGAGATGAGAGGACCAAATTCTGCAGACAGATGGACAGGCAGGGCTATTCAAGTATACCCAAACCCACCACCCGCCAAAATTTCGTTAGGAGGGTGGGGTGGGGTGGGGGTGGGGGGGATAAAAAGGAGTTTGAAAAAACTGTTTGCATACAATGTATATATTAATGCAAGAAAGGTACCCACCTGCAGTACACTGCTAATGAAGTTTCCTTAAATTATAAGGCACAGTGGGTAAGGTACATGTAATACAATAATACGTCAGCAGATCAGTCACACAGATGGGCTGTGGGGGTTTCTCTCTGTATTTCAAGGAGTTCTAGGTATGTAAGGCATTTATTCAGTTAGTGTTTGACTTACACAATGGAAGTAGGTCACTCATAATTCTCGGAAGCAAGGAACTGGTATAGACCTGTTCAGCATGTATTGACTAACAGCCAACAAGAACATGACAGGCTTGTCAGGTGTTATGAATTAAAACTGCTGCAGTTATACATAGACTGGAGAACTGCATTGGCTGCTGAGTGCGGGTAAAAATTTAAATAGAAAATATGACTTAATACCAGTATTGCCTAAAACACTTTCGAAACAACTGCCCAAAAGACAAGGAGAGCACCGGATGGGAAGTTTTGCTGGCGTTAAAGCATGGATGAATTTAGTAAAGAAGTTTAGACTATCTCAATCCTTATCATTTAGGCCTACAAGTCTTGACACTCATCGAAGTAGTTCTTTAATAATTCCTGAGCTTATATTTAAGAACTGATTTTTAAATTTGTCATTGGTCGTGGGTTTCCCCCGGGCTCTGCCCGGTTTCCTCCGACCATAATGCTGGTCGCCGTCGTATAGGTGAAATATTCTTGAGTACGGCGTAAAACACCAACGATTTATTAAGCAATGGCTTGGGAAGGTCACAAAATTTGAGCGTCTGCACAGACATTTGCGCAGCCAGCTGATTCCGGAACTTCGGAAACCATGCCTCAGGCTCTCAACATGTCTTAACTAACAGGTTTCCGATTTGAAAGTAACTCTCGGGAATTGGAGGCGAAAAATAACCACACTTGTGTGCGATATCGTTTGCCGATGGAATTATAGTGCATAACGTTGTTTTATTCGACAGTAAATTAAAAATGCGGAAAAATACTTTACAAAGGACATTTTTAGGCATGGCGCTAGGTACTGCTGTTTCACAGAGAGATGGCCAACGTTCCGAGAGGCATGAATGAGCGCCAATCGATAAAACGCTAGCTAGGACTCTGTGACCTTCCCACCTATGGCTGGAGAGGAAGCCAGCGTGAGTTGGGCTTAAACTCACAGCGACCGCATTGGTGAGAAGTTCGAAAGTCATTTCGCCGCGCTGACAACAAGATTAAGAGACACTGATATAATATCCATCTCAGATTATTTATGTTATGTTACCAAAACCATCTCTTCAAAAAAGTGGACAATCTGTCATTGGAGTTCTTATAAGACCAGGCAATGCCGAACATTGTTTTATCATTAGAACTATAAGATGACATCACACGCCTCGGACCCAGCTTTAAACAAATGTGTTTGATGGGAGATTTCAACTTTCATTATATTTGCTAAGATAAGTGACTACACTGACACAGAGGACTCGTTGACTGATTATGACTGATAATGTTGCTATTATATGAGTTAATTAATGATATGTTTGATACCGGGGTTATACCTGAAAGTTGGATAATTGGGATTGTCAGGCCGATTTACAAAAACAAGAGCGACCTAGCTGAACCACATAATTATCACCCTGTGACAATTTTAAGCTGTATGGGTTATATGTCTACTGCAATTGTTAAAACAGACTCTGGCACAGAGTGGGTTTAGGAAACAATACTCTACCGTGGATAATACTTTGTTTGAAACTTATTAACTTAAATTATTTTCTTAGTTACAAGAAAGGTTATATTGTACACTTATAGATTTCCCTACAGTATTTGATAAAGTTTGGAAGGATGGGTTGTGAGATAAACTATGCAAAACTATACGAAATAACGGGGACATGTTTGACTCGTATCAAAAACATATATAGCTCAATTAAACCCTGCATATGGGATGAAAAGAAAAGCAGAAGTAATTTTTTTTATTTGCCAGTTCGGGGTAAGACAAGGTGACAAATTGTCACCGCTACTGTTTTCTTTAAATCTGAATGATCTGGATGATTTTATTTTGTCACGCTTGGCATTAGGATGAAAGCAGATATAAAAAGATGTTCTGGATCCTGGTATTGTATTTAATTTTACTGGATAATACATTAATGCCAGGAAACAGCTAATCATCCAGGTGTCAAGTGCTCTTACATAAAAAAATAACTTCTTTATCGATCCTTATTGATCTACAAATTACCTTTTATTAATAAGACTATCCAACCAATTCTTTTCATGGCTGTAAAGTTTGTTGATCGGAATCTTTAATCTTAATCGAAAGCTTTTTCTTAAATTTTGATCAAATAAATTATCAATTTAAAGTCTTCATATGCAGACTATACTATTTAAAGAGAACTTGGTGTCTTTCCTTTGTATATCCGAGTTTACGAGCGCAATGCTGCCTTTTTAGTTACGAATTGCGGAAGGACGAGAAAGTAAGATATCATACTTAAAGTAAAAGAAAGCTAAAATATGAAGTAAGGTTCATCACACAGACAACTGAAAACTATGCGAAAAAAAACTTTTATTTATTCTTTCAGATTTTTTTAGGAGTGTTGAAAGGTATTTAAATATTTGGTTTTATGAGCTTTACTGACGATATCTAAGAAATCTCGTGTCACATCACTTTTTTTTCTTGATGTTTACCAGAACAAAGGAATTTTTGGCAACACTATTTTAGTTATTTTTTATTTTAACATTAAGTGTTGTGATTTGAAATGTTGAAAAAAACTTCCCGTGACGTAAGAGTTCCTAAACTCTGATAGTATGGTCCATAAAGCTCCCCTCAGAACCCCTGTTCTATTTAAACGCCTTTAAATCTTTACAATAAATGAAAATATATTTATGCACTGTTTTAAGTGGTTTATTAAGTAATACCTACTTCGATTTTAGAGGCATTTTCGTGAAGAAAATCAGAAGAAAACATAAAAATGATTCCTTTATTCACATGAAAGAGCGACTTATTTGCCACTATGGTCTTTAATATATATATATATATATATATATATATATATATATATATATATATATATATACATTTATATATTTATGTATATTGATATATATATACTATTTTTTTTCCGGAGAAAAAGGGTATATAAAAATATTTTTGTATGGTGGGTATTTGGGATCACATTTTGGTATTTATCATTTTTGCATAATAATGTTCTAAATAAGAATCTGTTGCATGTCCAATAAATTTGTTTCAATGTAAATTTGTTGTTTATAGACAAACACAGGCTTTAAATCTGAATTATAATAATATTTATGAGTATATTAAACAGGTAAATATGATCAAAATCCAGGTTGGACATATTTGTTAGCAGAAAAGACCAAAGTTTAGTGTGTTACATCCTGGTTTATAACATTATTACACAAAGACTATACATGTATATACGAAAAGGTGGCCCCAAATACTCACCATACAAGAACCATTTTCAGGTGTCTCTTTAAAGAAAAATCGGAAAAAATATTGAAGACCACATTTACGACTAACTTTTGGTACGCTTTCATCTGAACCGTTTTTGTTTTCTCTGCCTTTAAATATAACACAAATGGTCCGTTAATACACCATAACGATTCTATTAGACAAACGGAATGTTATGTTGAATATGACATAATAATAATAACAGATAACATAATAATAATAACAGAATGCATTCTAGCATCACTCACACAACAGGCTCCCTGTTAAATGTAACAGATTATTGTTTCATTGTATTAACTCAGTACATTAGAACTACTGAAGAAATTTTGTTGCCAATAGATGAGTTTACGGATAGCACACTTTCATCTAAACTTTATGTAATGTTTATGTTTTCTCCACCTTTAACTATCAACTGATTTACTCCTTACGCAATGTGTGTCATTTTATATCGTTATCATTGGTTGAAAATGTCTTGTGTGAATCTGGATTCGGTTACATATGGGATAGAAATATGAATATTACATATGAAGTAGATATGTCAGTGTTAAATCCAAAGACTTACAAAGGTCTTGCTACATTTACGACAAGTAACCATAGACTCCCCACACAACCAGGCCTTTGTTACAATGAAAACACAAATGATCGTTTATATACAAAGGTGTGATTCTGGCTGTGTTGGCAATTAGTATCATTTCTTAATGGAATGCCCAAATTTAAAACAATTAAGGTTACGAAACATATTTCGCTAAAACCAAGTGTATATAAAGTAATATACCGTCTCCAACACACCGTTAAGGGAGAACTAATCAATTTAGGAAACTTTATGGTAGATGGAATGTCCTTTTTCTTGTTGATTAGCCAAATGTATCATTGTTTTTCTTTCTTCTTCTATCTTATTCCTTGTAAGCTAACAAAATGAATGAATAAAGTGAATTGAATCGAAGAAGAGGAAGCCAGCGAGGAAGCTGGAAGAATGGAATCCTCCATGGTCATCACACAAAATGTTGAAGTTTGCGGTACTCACCCAGATAAATGGTTATCCAGAAACGCGCTGCTATACGCACAATCACCATCGTTACAAAACAACAGTCCAAGGTAATATTGCAAAGGTGCCTACATGTCGGCCATGTTGATTGTTACTACCATGTGAACGAATGTACCAAGTCTGAGAGAAAAGCCGTTGGAAATAAGTCTATCCTTGAGATAAAAAGCATGTTTGGGCAAACCAGAGAGGAAATAATTCTTGCCGTCTGTTTCTTGCTTTGCTTACCCTCCTGGCTTTATAATAAACGGTCAAACTTGACAAAGTGTATAGGCCATGAGATGATTCTCCAAATAAACTGCAATTATATACATACACAAGCAGGCGTATTACACCGGAAGGCTTCTTCTAAACCTAATAACATTATTCGTTACATAAATTGGTATTGGGCACACAGGTTGGGAGACCTTTTCTTTTAGTTCTTTAGTGGGCATCCGTTGGAATTCACCATATAGCGAAATAAACTTTCATAAGGCTCTGTTAGGTGGACTTAAAGGAAGTACATGTATTTATTAAAGTCAATATACATGTCTCGCATGGTTGACGTCTCATACATACAACGAGGGGTAGCAACTGTATCTCATTTCTGGACCTTTAGAATAGACCCGCGCAAGCCAATTCAATGTTATATAAGGTACGGCTCGGATATCTCTATCACACATATAAACTTCTATCTCTAAAGTTCACACTCGAAACAAAGCGTTAGAGAAGCCAGTAAGATACAAATACGCATGCCAAAGGGGCTTCCATCCCCCCAATGAATCTCTCAAGAACAGACAAAGTGGCTTTCATACCATCCAATGCTCTTCTTATCTCCTACAAAGCGGTTTCCATCCCAGCAATGCTCTTTTCATGACAGACAAAGCAGCTTTCATTCGCTTCATGCTATTTCCAGGTCAGATTTCCATTCTTTACAATGCTCTTTCCAGATCAGATGTTCATTCCAGGTTAAGCAAAGAGCCTTTTATTCCTTCCAAATCCTCTTTCCAGAACAGACAAAGTGGCTTCCATCCCCTCTAATGCTCATTTCAGGACAGATTAAGTTACTTGCACGCCCCCCTCCCTACTCAAGGCTCTTTCCACGTCAGACAATGTGACTTCCGTACCATCCAATGCTCCCCTCAGACCAAACAAAGCTATTTAACAAACTGCAGAAAGAACTGTTCGTAAGACGTGGACAAATCCAAAAGTCCAAAATTATACCCTGGTACGCAATGACCGAGGTGAAGTCATCAATGACCGTAAAAGCCAGTATAAACCATTGTCCCTAGATCGCCGATTTCTTAAATCAAAACCACCCTTCTTGACAGAAGTTTGTTTTGTGACGTAAAAATACCTGGAACATAGTCAACACATTGAACAAACGTTAACATTTTTAAAGGCTTTCGGGGCCTCCGTGGCTCAGTTGGTTAGCTCGCTAGCGCAGCGTAATGACCCAGGAGTCTCTCACCAATGCGGTGGCTGCGAGTTCAAGTCCAGCTCATGCTGGTTTCCTCTCCGGACGTACGTGGGAAGGTCTGCCAGCAACCTGCGTATGGTCGTGGTTTTCCCCCGGGCTCTGCTCGGTTTCCACTCACCGTAATGCTGGCCGCCGTCGTATAAGTGAAATATTCTTGAGTACGGCGTAAAACACCAATCAAATAAATCAATAAAATAAATATTAAAGGCTTTCGATATTAAGGGAGACGATCTGTTTTACTAACTTTATGTTGATTTTTGGTAAGGTCTTAACTGGGTTCGGTGTAATGACACGGTGTATTTTTTGAAAGTGACTCCAGCACCGGGTTGAATATAAGGCTTTATGAACTTTAATGCACATAGAAACACTACAATTGACCTGATGCACGCATACATACATGGACTACAAATCCGGGAATGAAAACAGCTTTAAATGTAGACAGCGACAGCCCATTGCGATACCTAAGAAACATACATACATGTTGTTACAATAGCACAAAGGCAAGATGATATTCTACATAAACCCTATCATTACAATACATAAAAATTGAAAAAAAAAAACAAACATGAAATACACGAAACAACAACCTTGAAGGAACCCAGCCAGGCCGCAAGCAACGGACAACAAAACACAACAAAGCCAAAAAATATGAAACACATCTACATTCACGAAAAGAAATCAACGCCGCTCCTTTCCATTATGAGAAAATAAACAGGTCAACAGAAGAATTACATGTAGAGTCCGACACCAACTGCATCATCGCCACGTATTATACCTTCTCAAACAAGATCAGGTTCCTCATGCGCCGGGACACTATTATACGACCTTTTAAATCCACTTCTGTAACATCTGTAAACATCACTAGCTCAGTCTCCTGACATCTGTATGACTTCACCTGCAACCTGAGCCTGAAATGCGTACGACGCACCACCCCTCCGAAAACTATGCTTAAAATAATAGGCTAGCATTATAACCTGCTGTAGACAAACACAGGCGACGAACACGCAGATACGACGTATATGTCACAGGACGAAATGTATTCTTATGAGGCAGAGAAAACAGAGCCATATCGGGATCACCACAACTGTACATAGACCTCGTAGTCCTGAAGGAAGCTACCTGACATAAAGGAGATCCCGGTTAACTCCCGCTAACAAAACTGAATAGTTTTAGACCTCTTCATAAATAACATTAGATAATCGTCGGTCATATGCACTTTCTGTAAGACTAACTGTTTGCTAGAGTCAGACTTAGCCAAACTAACCGTTGCCAAATTAGAATTTCTGGCCATACCAAAAAGGCCAAGAGAAACATTTTAATTCTCGAAGTAGTTACCTCAGTTTAATAACCTCAAGACTGGGAGCTACCCACCCTAACAAAATATGCATAGCAGGAACTCCACTGAGATAATTATGTATAGACGCAACAGACTCGAAAGAACGACTCACAAATTGCGCGTACACACATGTTGTAAGTCTCCATTATGATCTCTCTCACTACACAAATCTATCAAATGTCAGGTCAAAATAGTTTCAAAGCTTGACAGAAAACAACCAAATCCCGTAATATATCTACATTCTTCACAGCCAGGAAAGATAGCCTGTGCCAAAAAGTTGTGCTGCAGGCTTGTCAGGACTGTTGTGTGCAGAATTGAACAAGCATTACAATAGCATGCAGCTCCACAGAACCCTATTCACTAGCTGCCAACCCATTCATGTGAACTTAGCTCTAACAATCAGGCATGCACGCCGCAATCAAGGCCCTAGGAGTTAAGGCACCCGGGTGTAACAATTAGACGTTTTTAATGCGTTGAAAATAGACCCATGTTCTTCACGTGAACAGTATTACTGCAGCCAGCTTGTTTATAGCCAAATCGTTTAGCCTTGAGGACGGACGACACAGGAGCCGTGTCACAGGCTCGAATTTCGTCGGATTCTCCCTCCAGTGTGAGGTGACTTTAAACATAAATGAAACTAACTTCCGTCATCTTCATATCACGGAACTGTGTACATTTATATTAGAAGATGTAGAGATGTAGATATTTTTGTTGAAATCGAAAGTGACTGTGTTCTTGTCTAATTTGTAATTAGTCTAAAGGCTGTTTCCGTTATTATGCACCAGTCTACTTGCAGCGTTTTAATATACCTGTAACTGTAATCTATAAATATCTGATCATAATATATCGTTTTTGATAGCGTCAGGTTTGCAAAAGTGACGTGAGTTCGAAGCACATGTTTCGTCGTCCACCTTTCTGGATTAAAACCTCCGCCGCCATGTAGGAATACACTGCATTCCATGCAGCTATTGTTAGCAGGCCGTTTTGACTCTGAATAACAGAAAGTTGTCTGTCATTTCATAGCAGGCATATCTTCATAATTTTTATACAATTTTATTTTTTAAATTTTATAATCTTAATGCTGTCTGGGGGAGAGTGGGGCATAACGGACCCACGCGACAAAACCGACTTTTGTGGGCGGGAAAAATTTTGATCGCCTTTGATCTATGGTAAGCCTGTTTTTACCCCAGTGCTCACATATTTTGTGTGTGTCTTTCATTGCCAAGTGGCAGTTTCCACGAACATTCCATTAACCAGAGTGGGAAGGGGCAAAACGGCACACTGGTCCGTTTTGCCCCGATCCAAGGTCCATTTTGCCCCTATACCTCATGCTCAATTAAATACCGTAATTTAGGCAAACACTTTCTAGTCTGTTAAAGAATAAATACCAATTTGAAAACAACACTCATAGCAAATCAGAGGAAACATGGAGAAACCCATTATTTATTTAATCGTATATGATGTATGATGGTTAAAATATATAAAGAGTCTATCATGTACACTTTCACAGCAGCCTGAAATGGTAGTTCACGATGACAAATTAAACTTTCAGCCCTTTACATATTATTTTCCTCATTAAAATTTGTAAAATTATCCAAGCTGAACACGTTATAAACTACACGCCTAAATACCCAGTAGACCCAGGAGAAAACACATTTCATAAACGTGGACGCAGATATTCTAATCTGGCTTATATCTGACCTCTTATTCTAATACTCTTCCACAATCACTGCATGTGTTAAAGCGAAGAGCAAAGACTTAATAAGTGTAATGTATTTAACCATTGGAACCCTAGCAAACCATTGAGCAGTCCGTCACTTAGCGATTCTATTATATATTAGTTCATGACAGGCTGCTTATATAACCACAATATAGAAACATTTTATTTAACAAAAACCAGCACAGATAAAAGAAAATGAAAGAAAAAGTACCAACATAAGTATCTGCAATATCTGCATTTATCACATTTAACAAAGGAGTTTATAGCCATCTAGGGTATTGCAACCTCTTACCGTGCTAACCACGTGGTCCTTGTATGATTCATTTACAGCTGTATGTTGCGATTAAGACAGATATACATATTTTAATTACCTTTGGATATATTTTAATTATCTACTTGCATCAACTTTTTGATTTTATTTAATATGTATATAGATATATATATATATAGATATATATGTGAGTATTGAAAATATACATTTTTCAGAGAAAATAAATTATATTAATAATGAATTATATATGAATGTCATGGGGCATTTGTCTGAAATCATACTGGAATTTATATGGGGGCTTATTATATATTTTAGTTATAAACTGAAAAGAAACTTATTCAAATTTATAACCATATGTTGGCCTACATACTAAAAATTAAAACCAAAGTTACCTATCTGAGTTTATGTTTGTGTTAAGTGCCAAGATAACGCTTTTCAACCCCAGCCTGGGATGGAGTTTAGGTGACCTTCCTCACACTTGCATGACTTCGTACTGCAAACAACTCTTATAAACCAACAATTTGAACTTATTGTCAATTGGAGTCTTTCTATTTCTTTCTAACAACTGTTGTTTTATACATTAATATTAAGTATGCTTTCTAGTTAATCTTCATCTGCTAATTAAATGTGAAAACGTTTATGGAAAACACTGCATATAGAAGTGAAAAAATTGATATTTGTGCCTTTTCCACACGGGTATGCATGTGTGAGTCTACCATAGCAGCTGTACAGTTATCTATATCACTCGTAGCTCTGCATATTACACGATGTGTGTTAGAAATAGTTTGCTTATCTCATTTTTGAACTAAAAGAGTAAAAGAGTAATGCCAGTGCAGTGTTACGTGTAAAATATCTCATGGGAGAAAACGGACCTAGGGAGACTTTTCTTTGGTGAGCCTTTATTTCACCTACAGGCGCAACCGTGGACATATGATGTTCCTGGCTATGTTTATAATGAGAGTCTACGTAGTCTATTATATCATGATCGTTTGTACACTCCCCATGGAACTACTGAAACTCGCACCTGTGTCTCCAGAATTAGCTAGTCTGTTATACCGCACTAACCCCGCCCACCCCCCCCCCCCCCGCCCATGGATACAATTTTTAACAATGATTTTGCTGTGTTGTGTTATGATATACATACATCTACCGCCAGGCGCGCTGTATTTATTTCATTCCCATGCTTTAGCTCTTAATATCTTGATGATTAACGTCTATGTAACATAAATACTTAGCGAACTTCGTTTTTCCTGATTTTGTAGCTTTTCACCTCAACACCTCGTCATCTGGTGCTCATCACGTCTTCATTCCATCAAGAAATCATATCATCCTACACAAGGAAAGAGTGGGTTAACTAAATTCTTCCCTTCCCCGCTCATAGGAAGTTAGGCAGTACATGACCTATGGTTTTATCATTTACGATTCCGCCAGAAAATCATGCTTTATAAGGTTTTTCTGCCCAACACAGGAGTTTAAAGCCCAGGCTTGCTGCTTTTAGAACCTCACCGGTGGAGAGTTATAAATTATACACATTTATTTGGTGGGTGTTTTACGTCGCACTCAACAATGTTTCACTTATACGACCATCCGCAGGTTGCTGTAGACCGTTCCGCGTACATGTACGAACGGAGAGGAAGCCAGCATGAGCTGGACTTGGCGTTCTTTATATCAGAGACTATAAAATCAGCCGTCAGTATGCTTAAAGCTAAAAAAGTGAGGAAAACCATCCCTCCTGAGAAGTTACACATCAAGTAGTGTGTGGAATCTGTATTAGAGAGAGGGCAACAACAGCCTTCCCGAGAAGCTACACACCATGTAATTTGTGGACCCGGTATTATGGAGAGGGGAAAACCAGCCCTCCCGAGAAGTTACACACCATGTAATGTGTGGACCCGGTATTAGAGAAAGCAAAACCATTTTTCCAGAAAAGTCACACATAATATAACACATAACATAACAATGTGTGGAAATGGCATTAGAGAGGAAAGCCATCTCTCCTGAGAAGTTACACATCAGGTAATCAGGTAATGTGTGAACCCGGTATTAGAGAGAGGGGAAAACCAGCTCTCCTGAGAAGACACACATCAGGTCAAGTGTGGACCAAGTGTCAGAGAGTCAGGAAACCTATCACACCTGAGAAGACACACCAGGTAATATTCGCACAAGGTATCAGACAGACAGGAAACCCATCACAGCTGAAAAGATACACATCATATAACATACGGACAAAGGTGTCACACAGAGGAAACCACCCACACCTAAATAGATACACATTAGATCATATACCGACAAGTTATCAGACAGAGAGGAAACCAGCACTACTGAGAAGATACCCATCAGGTAGCTTGAACATGTTGATTGTGAAATTGGTATATGTATAACTTAGTGTAAAAATGCTACATAGCGTGTATGATTTTTTTGTATGTATTACTACATCTCATTGACTGTAATTCAACCATTCAAACGACGGCTACACATTACACAATCACTTATTTTTTATTAAGCATACGTTTCAGAAGTGTGAACACAAAGGCAGATAATGGCAAAACATCACCGAATCATACATGAACACAACAACAACTCACATCAAAATAACAGCAAGCTGATAAAATGGTGCAGTGACCTCATAATCTTGACCACAGGTTGTCCTAGTAACAGTACTGGGGATAAAAGCCACTTCCTCAAGTAAAGTAATCAATGTTTTTAGAAAACTATGTATTAGAAAATATCACAATGTGGGCCTAATGCTTACAGGACAGTGAATACAATAATACATGTCACATGTCATATCACAGCACTTACTTATATTTCTTATCCTAATTATTCAACCTTCCTCATATTGCTTACCCTAAGTTTTTTCAGCCTACCTCATATTGCTTACTCTAACTCTGCAACCTCTTCAGCCAACTCTTTAACCGATAATATGAAATATTGTCAGAGAACTACAGAGTGTAGATAAATAATTGGCACAGTTTTATGAAAGCTTACATTTTGAGTGACACAAACAAATCATTTTAACATCACTTTCATAAAAAAATGTATGCACAGATTCCAGAAAACACTTTTAGAGGCTAAAGGTTAACGATTTACAGTACATCATAAAAATAAGTGTTTTTAAACACAGTTTTATTACAGTTTGGATTAATGCCAACTGGTATTTATTCATCAAAAAACTGTTTTGGTAACTAAGACATAAGTGTTTATTATAGAAAACATGCCAGATGTTTACATAGTAATGTGGTAGATGTATTCAATAAAACACAAATAGTCCAGTAAATGTCACTGTGTTTTATAGTGAAGATAAAAATCTGATTAAACAGCTTAAAATGTTTTACTATTGTTAACATGTGAGATACACAAACTATGCCCAGATCATGACAAAGAACGCCAATGTTTGAATAAACTAAGTTGAAAAACAGAGAAACATACAGAAAACGAGAAACTTACAGCTGACAACGGCATCCTAAAAACAGTCCTTGTTCAGCATGGGATTAACCTCATCATGGAGACAAAATAGGGTCGGTCAATAGGGATTTTTTGTATATTCTGAGTAATGAAACTTCTATTATAAGAAAAATACCCTTTCAAGCTAGGGTTCTTTTATTTGAGGGCTGGTCGGATTGCACTCAAAGGTTTTATTTAATAATGGCCCACAGGTTATGTTTTTCTTTCATTTTTATTGGAAACTTACATCCAAGTTACATAACACAACCAAGATGACTACATGTAGCTTATCCAACCAACCTGTTCTAGCCCAATCTGCATCTGAGGTCAAGTGCCAAAAGCTCTACCTGTACTCATCCATGTGATCTTTTTCTTTGTTATCGCTAGTTAGGTAATACCTTTCAGCCAGGTAATCATTCTCAAACCCATTACAAATTATGGTTTTATTTCTCTCAACAAACATCGCTGGTATCATTCAAAATAGAATTGTCTTGTGTACCGTGCTGCAACAACAACGTGAATCTGATCTGATCTTTTTTGACGATTTAATCTCAAATTACTCCTGAGTTATGACATACCGGCCCGTTCATGGTAAGAAAAATAATCCTTTATACCCTCAGTCTCTTTCTCACAAATCTCAATTACTAAAACTAAAACTACCCAGTCATTATCTACATGTATTTTGTCTGGAAGAAACCGGACACTGATGTTCAGGACAAGTCAGACAGACTGTGTACAACTACACCAAGCTGTAAGCTTGTGACAGATTACTGAATTAGCCACACTTCTGACATTAACTAAAACATTTATACCCAAAATTTGTTCAAAGAGACATAATTAACCACTCTATTTGAAACAAATTATAATATGATGGAAAAGATGTAATGAATAATTACCCCATGGTCAGGAAGTGCTTATCATATCACAGAGAACTTGAGGCAGAATTGCAGAGTCACCCGTTACCAGACGAGGCAGACACAGATCCAGACCCGACACCAAACACAACCCGTGGCACGAGAGGCTCTGTGACGACAACATCACTGACTGTGTACATTACCTGGTTGTTGTCACAGTCCAGGACTGTCAGTGACTGGTCATCACAGTCCAGGTACACACCCAGGTGATGAGGTCGAGTGTAACGTCCTGTACTGTAGATAGTCAGGTTTGATCTCACCACCACCACTGTGACTACAACACCTGACCTTATCACCACGGTACGCCATCCCAATGTACCAGGAGTTACGGCCAGGGTCTATCCTCCCCCTCACGCCACAGCTCTCCTGTGTCACTCCTACACAACAGTTACAGTCAGGTGAACAGGTGATCTGCACCTCCAGTAGTACCTGCCCGTCTGGTACACCCGTCTGTCACAGCTCTCCACCACCCCCAGGACAAGTCCTCAGCCTTTACCACTGAGCCGCTGTCAGTGATTCTCAGCTTTCTGTGGTCTGTCTCTGTGAATCTCAGCGTCGGCTCTGCAAAAACACAACAGAAGCATCATAAACAACAGCAAACCATAAACACACGCTGTAAGACAGAGCTGTAAATACCTGTACACATATCGTGGTTTTACTTTCTGAACACACTCTTTGGGAATAAAATCACACATATTGCTGACACGAATGTAATTTATACACATCATTTTCAGCCAGTTTGAAGGAGATGAGCTTCGACAAGAACTGGACCCATCACTAAATGACGGGTACGACATAGACCAAGTACTAGGTTAAAATACAGACTTTTAGTGCTCTAATTTGTTTGAAACTTATCACCTACAACAAGAATAGTACCTTCCTCTATCCGACACATGATTTTAGTTGTCAGTTATGGCACATTTAAGCACACAATTCACTGTGAAGCCGTAGTACGCCGTGTTGGCATTCGTGGAGTAACAAGCTATGGAAGCTGGATGTGTAGTAAGGGGAGTAACTCGGCACACATAACTTGCCAAGTGACTTTCTTTGGCACAATACCCCAAAAGTCTATTTAATCTACCAGAATTATTAGTAGTAATCAAGTATAGGATTAAATTTTCTGCAGTAATTTACAAAAGAAAACTGTTAAATATTTGAACATTAAAAAAATGGCCTATATATAGATAATATATATATGTCTTCTTGTCTTCATAGAACGTCCGCTTCGGGACCGGTAGGTCCAGCCAGGATCAATCCTTGAACGAGTCACACCTAAGACTTTAAAAGAGGAAGTTGTAACTTCCTCGCTTGGCGTTCAGCATGAAGGGGATAGTCAGCGATTGGTTGACCCGTATCAGTATATGGCTCGGGCGGGGCGTCCTTACTTGCCTTCGATAAGTCGTCTCAGTGAAGCAGCACTAGATAAAAGAGCGGTGCAAATCCGTCCTGCAACAAGGATGCACCTTACACGTACATGCACCCTAAGGATTCCCTCGTCGTCATATGACTGAAAAATTGTTAAGTACGACGTTAAACCCAAGCACTCACTCATTCAAGCACTCTGTACACCTCACATTAGTTTGTGTCTTATGTACACATCCTACTGTACACCTCACAATTAGTTTGTGTTTTCTGTAAACACCCTACGGTATACCTCACATTAGTTTGTATCTTCTGTACACATCCTACTGTATACCTCACATTAGTCTGTGTCTTCTGTACACACCCTGCTGTACACCTCACTTTAGTCTGTGTCTTCTGTGCACACCCTACTGTATACCTCACATTAGTCTGTGTCTTCTGTGCACACCCTACTATACACCTCACATTAGTTTGTGTTTTCTGTACACACCCTACTGTATACCTCACATTAGTGTGTGTCCTCTGTGCACACCGTACTGTATGCCTTACATTAGTGTGCATCTTCTGTGCACACCCTACTGTATGTCTCACATTATCACATTAGTTTTATTCTTTGTGCACACCTCAGTATATATCTCACATAAGTTTGTACCTGTTTTGGCTCACATTAGTTTGTCTTTTCTGTGCCCACACTAACGCAAACCTCAAATTAGTTTGTGTCTGTTCTGAGCATCTTAATTAATGCCGAAAATAAGTTTATGTTTGTGCACACCCTAATGCATACCTTACATTAGTTTGTGTCTTCTGTGTACACCCTATTGTACACTGCATTACTCTGTGTCTTTTGCCCACACCCTACTGTAAGCCTGACATCAGTTTCTCTTTTGTTCACACCCTAATGTACACCTCACACTGTCTGTGCTCTTTGTAAACTCTTCTCATTTTTGTTACTCTTGGAATAATGTTCTTTTTCTGGGTGCGCCCTGCTTTGTTACAGCTCATATCGGTTTGTTTTCTTCTTAATACCGTCTATTTTGCACACACACAGCTGTGCGCCTTCCCCACTTTGTATTTGTGTCTTTGATGCACATACTACTGTAAACCCTAAAGTCATTTATGTCCTTTGAGCACACCCTGCTGTATACCTTTTATACATATAAGAACCTACTTGTAACATGTAGGGGTGACATTTGTCCACCAACTGCTGCTTCTAAGTCCTGATGTTCTTGCACTGTCTCTTTTACAGTCACCTGTCTAGGAACAACTTGGTCATGTTGTATAGAATCTAGAAGCTTCTTTCTCTTGACCTCATGTTTCTCCAGATCTGCTCTTATCTCATTCAGCTGGTCATCAGTTCTGTGAGAAGAGAAGAGAAAACAAAGAGACACAGTCGTGTGGTAATCCTGTGTACCGCACAGTTATGAAAATGTCATGATATACCTAGCAGGTTACGTCTGATTTGTCTGAGCAAATGTATGTTTGAACACTAGATATATTTTACACTTGGGTTATGTTTTGAACAACTACAGTGCTGGTACTCAGTGTTACAGAAACACATCTGCTGACATGTTCACATGTATAACAAACCTAGAGAGGTATAACATATTTATACATACGTTTTGGTGAAGTCCGTGGAAACCTGTCAACAAACACATTTGAGCATACATATAAAATCATGTAACAATGATAACCGAAACAAAGATTCCTTACCTACCCTATTCCTTCTAAAATCTGGGGAACCTGGCCTGCTCATTTTAGCTAATATATATATGTAATCCTGGCAGCATATTTATGAAAACAATAGCCTATAAAAAATTTAGGTTTGAATGAAATATACTTGTGCATAAAACAAGGATGATGTTTAACATTGCAAACAAACAAATACCTCAAACACAGTAAATGCTATCATATTTTGTGTGTTACAAGCTTGTGAAAGTAGCCGTTGTGTTAATGGCTTATCAACTATGGGTCTGAACTTTCTGATCCAGGTAAATCAACTGTTTTAGGCTACAAAAGTCAAAACAGGAGCAGGCATCATCATCCGGATAACTGAAAATTGGGACAACATATTGAGCCAAAACTTGATGGTTTGTTTGATAGATGTTTTATGTTGTGCTCAAAATATTTTTCTTATATGATGGCGTTCAACATTGTGGTTTGAGGAAACTGGGCAGAGCCCAAGGGGACATCAAATGAGATATGGTTGTCTATATACAATTTGTACCTTGGCTAATTTATTGTTTCAAACACTGATAAGGACTTTATTACAGTTCGTATTCACACGTCGTTTTCGAAAAACATCAAACAACGTACTCTTTTTTAATATTACATATACAGGATCGTGGAGTTGTTTATTAGTCTAATTACACAGCGGTAACATTTATGGGTAGAAAAACAGACAGCGACCAGAGAGAACCACTGAACAAAGCAAAGCAGTTGAACCTGGAAATAAAAATTCACCAGACCTGGCAGCATGAGATGGATTTGAACACCTGATCACTGTTCATTAATGTCATTGTATGAGGCCCGTCACAGGTTCAATAATGTGACAATGGTAAATGAGATGCCTCTGTGTACGTACACAACATACATATCACATTTGTTTACAACTGAGCGGTCAGAACCAAGATATCTACAGTCCATACATGTAAGAAAACTACATATGTTCTCTGAGGCTGACAAATAATTGACAGGTCGTCCTGTGTGGTTAGTTGAAAAGTATTTAACTGGAGTTGAGGCAGCTGAACCAATGTTAGAGATTGTGCATGACTGACTTACCTGTAAAAACTCGACGTCCAATGACGCTACTAAATCCTTGGAAGCCTGTACCATCCTCTCCATTTTCTGAGCCTGTAGCTGGAAATGTTTGAGTATAGCGCTACACTCCACACTCCACTGTGAATAGCGGGTTTCTATGCCATCTAAGGACTGTTGTTTCCAGGCTTGTAATGCTTCCAAGGCTGCACAATAAGCCCTTTCTACCTCTTCAATGTGAAGTTCCTTGTTTTCCTGCAAAACAGAAACAACATTTATTACCTCATCCAGACTATTGCGGGTGTGTTCAAGAAATTATACATGCTTGTGGAACAGAGTGGAATATAAGCACCACACAAATGGGTCAACAATGTACTTTCTGGCTGGAGGGAATTTTCCTTTAATCTAGTGGCGTACATACACATGTAAGTGTCGACTCAGAAACGTTGTTGGTTCAACATCGCAAATGGTGCTCCGGGCAGGGTGAGATGGTGTAGCCTTTATGTTGTGGAGACCACCAGTGGTTGGCTCAAACACAAACTCTAAACCCCATCACATATGTGGAGTAGGTATATACAATGCAGATATCATGACAGCGTATTATCGGCGATGATGTATCTGCTGAAGTTGCCTGAGGAGAGCATATCGCGGTTGTGTCACTAAGAAAAAAGTTGTAATTATGATATAATAGTCTGGTTAGATAAACCAGAAAGAGGCAAATAGACTCGTCCCTCATGCAAATGAACTCCTGCAGTAGTCCGTGCATTACCATGTTTAAGTTCTTGTTAAAAGTTGTCGCTGTTCGGGTTTAACTGTTCAGTTGAAAATGTACATATATCATATGTGACAGAATAGAGATTTATTTAGCCTAGATAATTGACAGCTGTATGTTTCCTGGATTTGTGAATGATAGCAATAGTCTAGATACTCAAAACGACTCACCAAGTATGCAATAAATCACAAGTTGACCAAGTGTCATCAAAAATACCAACCAGTATCTTATTGTGCAGTCTCATAACTCCTGACAGTGATTCTTTAGTTTCTTTTAGCACTTTCTCCAGTTCACCACTCTTGTTCAAATCAGCTGGCTGTAATGGAAACAACGCTACATTACAAAATCTGCCATTCAAACGACTCATTACAGTACAAGACAAACAGCCCCATTCTTCACTATAGATTAAAGACTTTGGGTCAACATATAGTTCCAAGTCATGATATATTTAGTTTGATTATCGACTTATATACTAGCATGGTACACGATTTGGAGAGTGATTTTAAGTCGTTTGCTTAGAATATTTCTTGTGTCTTTCTCACACCATTTATAACTGTTTACTACAGTTCTCTTTGCATTGCACCTCTTTCTCAAGGTAATCTTGTACTTTGTACAATTTCTTAGTTTTTTCATGGTTCGTGTCAATTGTTGATTTGGGCATTGACCTTACTATTAATGACACAGAACATCAATTTTGGTCGATGGCTGATATACGAATGTCTTTTTCGCATTACCTTGTTATTCTCAGCTGCAGATGGTATATCCCGCACAGCATGTCCCGGATGCTCAACCATACACCCCACACAGATCACCATCCGACACGGTTCACAGTACATGACGAACGGCTGACCATGTCTCGCACATGACGCTTGCTGAGTTGATTGTTCATCCCTGCTGCTGGTCTGTCGCTGTGAGGTTTCCTGAGAGAGGTACTCCAGGGAGGAAATCAGCCAGTGACGTTTCATAGCCCCCCTCATGGGATGAAGAGAAACCAGACAGTCTTTACAATACAGTAAACAACAGTTGGTACAAAACTTGACAGCTTTAGCCTGATTATCCTCCTCACACAGAGAACAATATGGGGTATCATCCTCAAACTTCACAGCAGAAGAGAACCTCTCCACTATTTCAGCCAGATGAAAGTTGTGAGGCAGACCAGCCACACCTTCTCTCCCCAGACTGGTTGGTGTCCGACATACAGGGCATGAGATCAGCTGGTGAACACCCTCACTCCCCGTGAAGACCTCATCTGTCTGTCCAGGTTTAAACTTGTCAGCATACACACCAATACACTCCCTGCAAAAACTGTGCTGACAAGGTAACGTTACTGGTTTGCGGAATGTTTCCACACATATCGGACATGTGAGGACTGCTTCACGATTTTCCTTGCTTTCAGCCATTACACCCTCGGTTTTTTACTGAAATAAAACCAGCAAATTACTTAAACTGGTACCAATACAAATCTCCATTAACGAAAATATAAAATTTCAACACAGTACACCGTCTCCATCTGCAGTTCAGTGCATATTCCTCTCTTCCAACAACATATGGGGTACAGTATTTTTTGTCGCTATTGCTAAAGAAGCATTGCGATACATGTTACATGAGAGTTTGAGCGCCTCGCTTCCCTGAGTGGAAATAACTGCTCAGTTAGACATTTGACGATTTAAAGGTAGGACCAGCCTATTTGCAAACATCTTCAACAGAAATGGTGGGACTTCAGGTATAAGATAATCGGCTCAGACGTCTGGAGGACAGTGGCATGGAAAGGAGCTTAACTGTACATGATAATGGAGCCAAATGTCTGGACTACAGTGGTTGTCAGTAGAACATGACACTATGTGATAATGGGGTCGAATGTCTAAAGTTTCTCTATCTGAGAAAATTGTGACGGGTCAAACTCTGCCACCTTCCAGTATTTTATTGTGTTATTGTTAGGAATACAAAGACAACTTATCAGCCTGAACAGGAGATCCGTAAGCTATAGGCTGTAAAAGTAGGTTAGTATCTGTTAAAACTCACACAGGCAGCCCTATCTTATCTATACCAGTTCTATACCAGTCCTGCATGTGGGTATACCACCGCCCTGACGGGCGAAGCTGTGTTACGCCTTCCATTATCCATGATCAATAGGCGAGGCTGTAATGTCTGCTGTGTGTGGCGTTAATACTACACATAGTCACTTCATGCTTACATATACATCTGGGTGTTTATAACATATACATCATAACGGGAAGGTCGCTTATATACAAGTTGTTGTTAGATGTTTTCTATGAGATGGAAATATAATGACTGCGCATCGACAGTGTTAGAGTTTCACCCACAGGCTGAGGGTAGAGTCTATACAAAAACACGCCGTCGATTTGAGGACGACCAAACCAACTAAATACTGTCGGTAACACGACCGAGTAAAGACAATTCACTCACCTGATAGAAACATCCAGCCATAAAAATAGGCATACTCGATCTTACAGGACTTACCTGTCGACACAAATCCCACCGTGCTTCACAACTTCACAAAATGGCGCAGTCTGAAATGGAAAAGAGAACAATATTCGGAATCCACATCAAAGACCCTTTGAGATGATTTTCCTTCTCCAACATTCCAACAATGAAAGAAAGAAGATGAAGATAAAAATGATAATCAACGTGCCATTATTATTCTTGCACGCAGATGTTTATATGATATAAAACTTATGCACAAAGTTTTCAGGGAAATTGGTGCAATACTTTAGCAGAGTTGCACGGACATGAAAATCTATTATTGCACTATACATGTACGTGCACGTAGCTCAGCAAGGGCTTTTACGAAATTAATTACCTGATTGTAATCAATCTTAAGCATGCACAAATTTAGATCAATAGGAAAGACATGGAAATAGTTTCAATGCTTTAGGCAGAGTTGCATCGACAAAAATCTAAATACATGGAAAAGTACTATTAAGACAAGTCCTAAATGAGGCTAATTATGAAAATAATGACGATTGCCACTAAATCTAAGAATGCACAACTTCAGATGACAGGTAAGATCGATGTATGAAAAGTTTCATCAAACATCATCCAAACCAGTGCAGCTGTTTGGGAGGAGATGAGAGGACAAAACTGTGCCTGCAGACACATGGACAGGCAGGGCTATTCAAGTATACCCAAACCCACCACCCGCCAAAATTTCGTTAGGAGGGTGGGGTGGGGGTGGGGGGATAAAAAGAAGTTTGAAAAAACTGTTTGCATACAATGTATATATTAATGCAAGAAAGGTACCCACCTGCAGTACAGTGCTACTGAAGTTTCCTTAAATTATAAGGCACAGTGGGTAAGGTACATGTAATACAATAATACGTCAGCAGATCAGTCACACAAATAGGCTGTGGGGGTTTCTCTCTGTAATTCAAGGAGTTCTAGGTGTAAGGCATTTATTCAGTTAGTGTTTGACTTACACAATGGAAGTATGTCACTCATAATTCTCGGAAGCAAAGAACTGGTACAGACCTGTTCAGCATGTATTGACTAACAGCCAACAAGAACATGTATAGGTTTGTCAGGTGTGTGGACGACCTTGACTTAAAATTGCGTAGGCCTACTTGTGCTGTGTAATATACACCCTGTGCATAAATCTACATATACAAGAATGTATATTTGATGCATCTATATTCATTCTTTAAGGCATCGGACGTTGAGGGGCAAGTTCAAAACCGTGGCCTTACAAAAGGAATTTGTAGATTCCCCTGCGCTCACTGCTGTGTGTGTGACAAGGAGCAGCTGACAATGAACACCTTGTCTGCTGAAGACCTTTCGAACTTCACTAATTTGACATGCATGTCTACACATCACATATACAAAGTTAGTGAGTAATTTGTCAAATGTCGGTGGTTTATTCCTAGCACGCTGCATTTCCTCTACCCATTATAGCTGATTGTCATCATACAAGTCAAAGAATTCTTGAACAGTCAAATAAAGAAATTAAGCATATCCGTAATAGCTAGGACAACTTTAAGGCATTGCATGAAAAGGGACACGATTAATAAGAAAAATGATGTGATGGTTTCACAGTGCAAAATTCTTCATTGGGAATTCCTGAAAAATAATACAGCACAGTTATTAAAGGGTGATTGTCTCTCAGTTGCTCGTCATTGAGGTCGCAGTCATTATAGGGTGATTGTCTCTCAGTTCCTCTTCAATGAGGTCACAGTTATTATAGGGTGATTGTCTCTCAGTTGCTATTCATTAAGGTCACAGTCATTACAGGGTGACTATCTCTCAGTTGCTCTTCATTGAGGTCACAGTTATTATAGGGTGATTGTCTCTCAGTTGCTCTTTATTGAGGTCACAGTCGTTATTGGGTGATTGTCTCTCAGTTGCTATTCATTGAGGTCACAGTTATCATGGGGCGATTGTCTTTTAGTTGCTCTTCACTGAGGTCACAATTATTATGGGGCGATTGTTTCTCAGTTGCTCTTTATCGAGGTCACAGTTATTATATGGTGATTGTCTCTCAGTTGCTCTTCACTGAGGTCACAATTATTATGGGGTGATTGTTTCTCAGTTGCTCTTCCTTGAGGTTACAGTTATTATAGGGTGATTGTCTCTCAGTTTCTCTTCATTGAGGTAACAGTTATTATAGGGTGATTGTCTCTCAGTTGCTCTTCATTGAGGTCACAGTTATTATAGGGTTACTGTCTCTCAGTTGCTCTTCATTGAAATCACAGTTTTATAGGGTGATTGTCTCTAAGTTGCTCTTCACTGAAGTCACAGTTATTACAGGGCGACTATCTCTCAGTTCCTCTTTATTGAGGCCACAGTCATTATAGGGTGATGGTCTCTCAGTTGCTCTTCATTGAGGTGACAGTTAGAGCATGTAGAAATTGTACCCCGTATTGGCCTTCATTTCAAATTAATTAAGGGGCACACTTAAGAAATTAATGAAATTAAAAGAATTAAAAGTCCAAAGTTGATGCTAACTGAGCACACCAACAATAATGATGCAGTTAAAGTGAATGTAAATATGTACTGCATTTTACCTAAAGTTTAGCATTTTTCAAGCGACAAATTTTGCTTGATTAACTCACCTGATTTCACCTTGTGAAATTCAGGAAAACTTAAGTCTTGGCCACACAATTATCATTTATGGCATTTATGTGTCCCCAAGTCAGTATTCTGAATTAACGGTAGATCATACAGGTCTCCATTGACTAATTAATGGCAGGTCTGATTTTTCGCTTCAAATTTTACTTGCACTATACATTAATTGTACGATTCCCGATGGCGATTTACCTTTAGGATGATATGCCTGGCAGCATAGCAGCCTATAAGCATCATGAAGGAGTAACTGGACAGGCAGTAAAGGTTAGGAATCGACTGTTCTTCGACATTTTACGAAGTATATCCTTCAGGGTTGGATGGAAGCAATCCATGACTATCCAGGTACCGTCCAAATATAACCAGGCGAATGTATAACACTCGGTCAATGAAAGTACAGTGTAACTCAATTAAATTAAATGTGATACCGGTACGGTGAAAAATTTGAAATTGTTGAATTTAATTGAGCTACTTCTACTGTAGTGTTTTGTAGCAGTATGTTTTATTGAGCAACCAGTGTTGTTCTAAACTCATTAAGTTAATCCCGGTACAAAAAGAAAGTGAAAATAGTAATTTGCCAAAGCAACTCAATTAAGCCGGTTTAGTAGTATAAGAATACATACAATCTCCAACACGCCCGCCCACGCAAGCACAGGATCCTTCAATTTATGTAAGACCACTAACTTGATGTCATAAATTCGTTCAAAACATATAATATTTCAATCACTCATATAGGCCCTACCGGCAGTTACTTTCACTTTCGTTTCGAGCAAATGACCTCAACAATTGAAGGCGCCCAACAGAAAAATTACTAAATCATCGTTCAGTAACAAGAGTCTTTGACGTATACACAGCTCTGGTCACATTTTACTGACACACAAATCTAAGAGAATGTTTATTCTGATGTCAATTTTACTCACCAGAAGGCGTGACCTCGTCTTGTGGTCTGTTTGTTACCCACCGAACCGCTGATGGAAATGAATTTGTCAAGACAGTGTCAGTGTTGCATTCTTTTCACCAGTGCAGATTTTATCGCTCCCTCAGTATCTGTCAGTGAAGAGAATCCTCTGTCCTCCAAAATAGTCTCTATCGCTTTCCAACAAATGCAAACACTCTGCACAAAGTCAACCAACTTGTTATTTGCACACGTCGTAACGCTAGATCCCGTGACGAAGACTTCCACAGTGATTGGTCGTCTTGAAGGAACGATCGATTTGGGCCTACGGGAGCTGTCATTTCTCGGGATAGCGGAAAGGTCTCGCAATGTATGATTACGCCCTGTTTATAATGTCGGAGAGTATGTATAGCAGATCTGATGAGTGCTCCCTACATGTATACACGCACGTGTGTGACCGTTGTTAAATTGTGGGTCAGATAGTTCGAGTCCCGGCCCAGTTGTTCGAAAATGTAATAGCTAATACTGCATGTAGGCCATGGGCCGAATCTGTCAAAGGGCTTAGAAATTTGAAGTGCTTCAGCCTGAAAGTCTAAATACACGAATTTTATATCAAAATGTTCCCCGTGAAAGCCTTGTTCAGAATCACCAGTGTTCGACTGAAAATATTTGTTCACTAATGAAAACCAAGCATTGAAGGAGGAGTTGTTTTTTCTCAGAACTGAATTGTATACGCTATTTTGAAACGGTACACCAATCAAATACTTCATGAATCTCACCTGACACGTACCTAGAAACACATGGTTTATAAACATAACAACCCTTGAGTAGCTGTACAGGTTAAGTTTCAATATATTTTGTAAATTACACCTGCTAGGATATATGTTTGTCGAAGAATTTTACATGCGTCATTGACGTTCATGACGACATCATGAAATAGTTGCTTTCAGCATGTAAGAGAAAGTTCACACCATTAGCTGTCCTTTATCTTCTTTTTTTTTTGTTTTGGATTGTTGTTTAACGTCATACTCAAGAATTTTTCACTTATGTGATGACGGACAGACTTTATTGGTGGAGGAAAGCGAAGTGCCCGCTGTAAACCACCGACCTTTGGCGAGTAACTGACTCTCCCACATCTGACACACTAGCGTATGTCACAGTGGTGGACAGCAGGGGATGTCCAACGAACGGCTGCATGTAACACCACCCACAAAAGAGCACCCTCCATCACTTATTGCTACCAAGGCACCACAAACAATGGAAGCGGGGGAGCCTC
Organism: Liolophura sinensis; assembly: GCF_032854445.1. NCBI lineage: Eukaryota > Metazoa > Mollusca > Polyplacophora > Chitonida > Chitonidae > Liolophura > Liolophura sinensis. The sequence continues at coordinate 11,888,090 of NC_088296.1, read as the reverse complement.
GAAAGCTCCCTGTCCGAGAATGGGATTGAAACCACGTCTCATATGGTACATAATGGCATATGGCCACAATCTATTTATTTACACAGAATATTTACTGTCAAAAACTTAATTACTGGTACTAGAAATATCCATAACTGAAAAACAGAAGATCTTGGTTTCAAAGTAACCTGTCAAGTAAATGCTAGAATACACATAAAGGCCGAAGACTGTGACTTCATCTGTTATTCTACATTCAACAACAAAAAAAAAAAGCAGTGTAGCCAGTCATTGTGAACTGAAATGCAACCAGTCACACAATTTGTAAACAGTATTTTTAAGACAGCAATAATAAGAGTTCTAATCAGCGGAGTTATCACCGTCACTGTCTTCCTGCAGATTAATGTTCTGACGATTTTGGCATCCGCTACATTGACACATATCTGTACAGTCCATACCAGCCTTCTTACATGAACATTAAAGAAAATCGCAAGAACTCTTCTGACAGCCACAACTGACTTTCTTAAGAACCTGGTCTGGTGCTACGGGCATAGTGGACCAACGGATACTGAGCTTGGAGTCTGTTATCTTCCAGCCATGATCTGTTGGACTAGGAGCACAGATGTTTTGTTTCAAACAAGATCTGTAGACTTTTGTTTGGTAATTTGCCCTCATAGCATGTAAATATAGGTTGTCTGCATTTGGTGGCAATTTACAATCAGTGACCTGTCCACATCTGAGTCCGAGTCAACCCAGCCATACAGCTCACAAACAAACTTTTCTAACGTCTTCTGCAATGAATCACTTTCTATTTCAGACTTTAGCCAAATCCAGCAGCCAATACAGTTGTCCAAATTCTGCATCATATTGAGTTCATATACTGTTACGCAATTATTTTTGAGTTAAGTAGGATTAAGTTAAACTGGGATTATTTATTGATGAAAGATTTATCTTAATCCCAGGTGTAAAACTGAAGACTTGAGTTAATCCCAGGTGTAAATTTAACTATAAGTCAAGTCTTCACTTGACTTATAGTTAAATCTGGTATTAAGTCTTAAACCAGTTTTGAACAACCAATTTAGTCTTCAATTTTGTACTTCACCAAAAAAAAATATGTACCATTGGATTAAATATGAATTAAAACTGCTGCTGTTATACTCTGACTTTGGAGAACAACATTGGCTACTGAGTGCGGGTAAAAATTTAAATATAAAATATGCCTTAATACCACTATCGGCTAAAACACTTTTGAACTGGCCCAGAAGACAAGGAGAGCACACGATGGGAAGTTTTGCTGGCGTTAAAGCATGGATGAATTTAGTAAAGAAATTCAGACTATCTCAATCCTTATCATTTAGGCCTACAAGTCTTGACACTCATAGAAGTAGTTCTTTAATAATTCCTGAGCTTATATTTAAGAACTGATTTTTAAATTTGTCATTGGTCGTGGGTTTCCCCCGGGCTCTGTCCGGTTTTCTTCCACCATATTGCTGGTCGCCGTCGTATAAGTGAAATATTCTTGAGTACTGCGTAAAACACCAATCAAATAAATAAATAAATAAATAAATTTGTCATGAAAGTCTAGGACACCTCTTAAGTACCAGTATTAAAACGAAAATTCCTATGATAAGAATTTAGCATGGTAACAATTTTAGAGCATGCATGCAGTAAACTGTTTTGAAGTTATTTATAAATCTGATTTATTTGATTGGTGTTTTACGCCGTACTCAAGAATATTTCACGTGTACGACGGCAGCCAACATTATGGTGCGAGGAAACAAGGCAAACTTTGGGGAATCCCAGGACCATCCACAGGTTGCTGCCAGGCCTTCCCACATACAGCCGGAAAGAAAGCCAGCATGAGATGGACTTGAACTCATTTACCACAATGGTGAGAGGCTCCTGGGTCATTGTGCTTTGCTGGCTTGCTAACCACCTCAGTCTCAAAGCCTTTAAAGGTCTTCAAAGCCAAGTTTTGAAGTTATCAAGTTTTGAAGTAAATTAGAGACAAATAAATGTACTGAAAGTAGTATTTCATGATATTTTTTGAACCTGAAGTTTTTAGGGGAAAATACTGAAGGTCTTACAAGGTTTTTGACAGAATAGTGCAGTATACACTGCAGAGGAATTTCGGTCCATTTTTATGCAGAGAATATCAAACCAAGATGTATTTTCAGAGAGGGGTTTAATCAAAATGAAGACTGGTCTGACAGTATATGACTTTCAACTCAAAACCTGTGCGGGTATTTGACCCAACACTTCGCTGAAACAGATGTAATTTTAGATGCAGTGAGTGAGTAAGGCAAGTAGGCCGCCCCTCCTGAGCCATTATACTGATATGAGCCAACCAGTCGTTGTACTTCCCTTCAATGCTCAATGCCAAGCGAAGTCACAACTTCCTCTTTAAGGTCTTAGGTGTGATCTGACCCAGGACTGGCCGTGGGACTACTGACCATAACGGATCATTTCAAGTCAGATGTTTGAAGTTTTGACACTTGCATGAACTCAATGCCTCAAATCCTGATCATTTGATCACAAAAGCAACATCACTATCCCTAAATTTCGATTACAGTAAATCCTGATTTTGTCCAAAACTAGGTGAATCTTTCCTAATTTCCCGACCATTCCAGTTCTTCTTATGCTGTGTCATTTTGATATATTTATCTATCTGATTGGTGTTTTACGCCGTACTCAAAAAATATTTCCCTTGTATCATTTTGATATATTCTGAGAAACTCAATAAATACATCTAAATAGTACTGTCAAAACTGAAACACTTTATTTTGCTTAAAGTATGGCAGACTAGTAAAAAGGCACTTTCAGAAGCACATAAAGGCCTTAAATGATACTTTTGATGCCAACACGTCAGTTTTTCTGATACGAAATTAAACAAACTTCACAAAAAATCTTTAGTGGTCCCATAAGATGGATGAATCAGTAAGAGTCAAGCAAAATGTGGAGTCAAAAGAGATAGAAAACTAAAACTAGTTTATAAAATAGTCCTACATGTAGGTCATTCTAAACACTCAAAATCTATTCTGATCAATAAAATGTGATTCCCCTTTTGCGGAAATATCTTCCACAAAAGTTCATTTGTAGAGGAAAATAAATGTCACAAAATGTTATTTTTGGTGCTGAAACTTACAATTTTCCATTAGAATATCGCAGAATTGATCGTCCCGTGTTCCAAGCAAACATCAAAACTACTTTCTGAAATCAACAGACCTCTCAGGCAAAATAGGCAAGTTAATCATGGACAAAATTTATGGGCCATTGAGGGTAAGTTTTAACTTGAGACACTCAGATAATGGCTGTACTTGTCTGGTGAGGGGACGTAAATCATCGTCTGGAACCTGCGCAGAAATGTCGGGTCCAACTCCCAAGGACAGTTGTTGGCTGGCACACAGCAGAAAGATTTTGTCAGACTGGTTAGAGTTGTCTGCCCCTTCCATCTGCTTCAGAAGTTCAGTTTTGATTCGTCGAGTGTGCTCCTCTTCGCGAGAGCTCCGCTGACGACAGACGCTGTCGATTTCATCAATAAAGATTACCAGAAACAAGCGCTCATATAATTAATATGGATAAATGATAAAATGTGTCTCAGCTCTTATTTCTTTTTATTACAATATAAATGAATATGATGAAAATTCACACAGTTATAAACAAACTTAACTTGATTTATATTTATTTTCCTTCTTTTCTGTTTTTTTTTCTTTAAGTTTAACGAGTAATCAGTTCCTATCAATTTTCACTTAACTTAAAAAAAATCTGAGTCACTTTCCATTAAGTTTTTCTGTCATAATTCTCTATAAGTTTATTGTCCTATTGTCCTATTCACAAGGGGAGATAATCCAACACACTGCTCATACACTTTTCAGATCACAAATTCATAAACTTTGCAGGGACCTTTCCTAACTATTTATCAAAATTCAAGGACACTTCAAGGTCAGATCTTTGTCTTTACTTGCTCTACACATATTTGTAAATAACAACAAAAAGGGGAGTCAAAAAAGGCAGAAATCCTAAACTAGTCAAGGTCATGAAATACAGCTACGTCATTCCAAACATTCCAATAAAACTAATCCATTCTGATTAATAGAACGTGAGTGAGTGAGTGAGTGCTTGGCGTTTAACGTCGTACTCAACAATTTTTCAGTCATATGACGACGAAGGAATCATTAGGGTGCATGCACGTGTAATGTGCCTCCTTGTTGCAGGACGTATTTCCACAGCTCTTTTATTTAGTGCTGCTTCACTGAGACTACTTACCGAAGGCAAGTAAGCCGCCCCGCCTGAGCCATTATACTGATACGGGTCAACCAGTCGTTGCACTATCCCCTTCATGCTGAACGCCAAGCGAGGAAGTTACAACTTGCTCTTTTAAAGTCTTAGGTGTGACTCGATCAAGGATTGACCCTGGATCTAACCGTCCCGAAGCGGACGCTCTACCAACTGTGTAATAGAACGTGATTGCCCTCAATGACTCAAATTTCATGACAAAAGGGTCCAACAAATTCATGACAATAGGATCCAACCCATTCATGACAAAAGAGTCCAACTGATTCATGACAAAAAGGTCCAACTAATTCATGACAAAAGGGTTCAACCAATTCATGACAAAAGGGTCCAACCGATCCATAACAAAAGGGTCCAACCAATTCATAACAAAAGGGTACAACCAATTCACGACAAAAGGGTTCAACCAATTCATAACAAAAGAGTCCAACCAATTCATAACAAAAGGGTCCAACCAATTCATGACAAAAGGGATTCAAGTAATTTATGAAGAAAAGGGCCCAACCAATTCATAACAAAAGGGTCCAACCGATCCATAACAAAAGGGTCCAACCAATTCATAACAAAAGGGTACAACCAATTCACGACAAAAGGGTTCAACCAATTCATAACAAAAGAGTCCAACCAATTCATAACAAAAGGGTCCAACCAATTCATGACAAAAGGGATTCAAGTAATTTATGAAGAAAAGGGCCCAACCAATTCATGACAAAAGGGTCCAACCAATTCATGACAAAATGGTACAACCAATTCATGACAAAAGGGTCCAACCAATTCATGAAAAAGTAACCAACTAATTCATGACAAAAGTGTCCTACCAATTCATGACAAAAAGGTCCAACCAATTCATGACAAAAAGGTCCAACCAATTTATGACAAGTGTCCAACCAATTCATGACAAAAGGGTTCAACCAATTCATGACAAAACAGTTCAACCATTTCATGACAACAGGGTCCAACCAATTCATGACAACAGGGTCCAACCAATTCATAACAAATACGTCCAACCAATTCATAACAAATAGGTCGAACCAATTCATGACAAAATGTCCAACCATTATATGACAAAGGAGTCCAACCAATTCATAACAAAGGGTCCAACCAATTCATGACAAAAGAGTTCAACCTATTCATGACAATAGGGTCTAACCAATTCATGACAACAGGGTCCAACCAATTCATTACTAAAGGTCCAACCAATTCATGACAACAGGGTCCAACCATTTCATGACAAAAGGGTTCAACCAATTCATGACAAAATGGTCCAACCAATGCATGACAAAAGTGTCCTACCAATTCATGACAACAGGGTCCAACCAATTCATAACAAAAAGGTCCAACCTATTTATGACAAAAGAGTCCAACCAATTCATGAAAAAAGGGTTCAACCAATTCATGACAAAAAGGTCCAACCAATTCATGAAAAAAGAGTCCAACCAATTCATGACAAAAGGGTTCAAATAATTCATGACAACAGGGTCCAACCAATTCATGACAAAAAGGTCCAACCAATTCATGACAAAAGGGTCCAACCGATTCATGACAAAAGGGTCCAACCAATTCATAACAAAAGGGTACAACCAATTCATGACAAAAAGGTCCAACCAATTCATGACAAAAGGGTTCAACCAATTCATGAAAAAAGAGTCCAACCAATTCATGACAAAAGGGCCCAACCAATTCATGACAAAAAGGTCCAACCAATTCATGACAAAAGGGCCCAACCAATTCATGACAAAAGGGTTCAACCAATTCATGAAAAAAGAGTCCAACCAATTCATGACAAAAGGGTCCAACCAATTCATGACAAAAAGGTCCAACCAATTCATGACAAAAGGGTCCAACCAATTCATGACAAAAGGGTCCAACCAATTCATGACAAAAAGGTCCAACCAATTCATAACAAAGGGTCCAACCAATTCATGACAAAAGAGTTCAACCTATTCATGACAATAGGGTCTAACCAATTCATGACAACAGGGTCCAACCAATTCATTACTAAATGTCCAACCAATTCATGACAACAGGGTCCAACCATTTCATGACAAAAGGGTTCAACCAATCCATGACAAAATGGTCCAACCAATGCATGACAAAAGTGTCCTACCAATTCATGACAACAGGGTCCAACCAATTCATAACAAAACGGTCCAACCAATTTATGACAAAAGAGTCCAACCAATTCATGAAAAAAGGGTTCAACCAATTCATGACAAAAAGGTCCAACCAATTCATGAAAAAGGAGTCCAACCAATTCATGACAAAATGGTACAACCAATTCATGACAAAAGGGTCCAACCAATTCATGACAAAAAGGTCCAACCAATTCATGACAAAAGGATCCAACCGATTCATGACAAAAGGGTCCAACCAATTCATAACAAAAGGGTCCAACCAATTCATGACAAAAAGGTCCAACCAATTCATGACAACAGGGTCCAACCAATTCATTACTAAAGGTCCAACCAATTCATGACAAAAGGGTCCAACCAATTCATGACAAAAAGGTCCAACCAATTCATGACAAAAGGGTCCAACCAATTCATGACAAAAGGGTCCAACCAATTCATGACAAAAAGGTCCAACCAATTCATGACAAAAGGGTCCAACCAATTCATGACAAAAAGGTCCAACCAATTCATAACAAAAGAGTCCAACCTATTCATGACAATAGGGTCTAACCAATTCATGACAAAAGGGTTAAACCAATTTATGACAAAAGGTCCAACCGATTCATGAAAAAAGATCCAAACAATTCATAACAAAAGGGTTCAACTGATTTATGACAAAAAGGTCCAACCAATTTATGACAAAAGTGTCCAACTGATTCATGAAAAAAAAAGGTCCAGCCAATTCATGACAAAAGCGTCCAACCAATTCATGACAAAAGGGTCCAACCAATTCATGACAAAAGGGTCCAACCAATTCATGACAAAAGGGTCCAACCAATTTATGACAAAAGTGTCCAACCAATTCATGACAAAAGGGTTCAACCAATTCATGACAACAGGGTCCAACCAATTCATGACAAAAAGGTCCAACCAATTCATGACAATAGTTTCCAACCAATTCATGACAAAAGGGTTCAACCAATTCATGACAAAAAGGTCCAACCAATTCATGACAAAAAGGTCCAACCAATCCATGACAATAGTTTCCAACCAATTCATGACAAAAGGGTTCAACCAATTCATGACAAAAAGGTCCAACCAATTCATGACAAAAAGGTTCAACCGTTTCATGACAAAAGGGTCCAACCAACTCATGAATTACATGATCATAGTAATGATGCTTTGTTGATATTGACCATAAAATATCCACATTATACATATTAGCATATTATATGTTTATCTTTATGTGTCTGAAATCCGACATGCATGTACACCTATAATGTCCTTTGCTTTTAGTCAATGCATACTGAATGCACAGTTCACTAACTTTTTACAAGCTCAACTGTACAGTTCTAACTTACAATAAATCTTTTTCAACCACTAAAGCACTTTTCTAGCCAGAAGATATGCATAGAATTATTATCAAAATGATACTAAAAAGGATTTGTTTGAGTCATTAAAGATACAATCCTCATAAAACTGTGCAAATTGTTTCTCTACATCCAGGAGAGTTCTCTCCACAACCAAGAATATCAGCCTCACTTTTGTTACCTTTCAAAATTAGTAATGAGCTCCCGAGCAGGTCGCATCATAACTTTTTCAAGGATTTAACTTTAACATTATAAATGGTACAGATAGGCATCCAAGTCTGATATTTAGTGAACAGCACTAATTTCAGCTGTTCTTGGTATATGGATTTTGGCCGAAGGCCTTCAGTATTGTCTGTTTAATAGAGGGAGGGCTGGGGTCTTCTTAAGCTGCAAACCCTATTCAATAACTACATCCATTTTCTTATGATTACACTGAATATTTTTATAAGCATCACATCCAATTTGGTTTGATGCGTTCCCATAGAACTATATGTTGGTGATAATGAAGGTAAATAAAAAGAAAATCAGACAATTACTAAACATTTCTTTTGAAAGGAATACCTGCATACAAAGATGTAAAATCTTTAATCAGGTTTAAAGACCTACTTCAGTGTCAAGACTTGTATGTCCTAAAAGCAAGGTTAAATTATATGGATCGAGAGAGTCGGAATTGCTTTCTTAAATTGTGAAAAAAATGCATTTTTATTAAAGCCGCTGTTGGTAGTTTGGGAGGATAATACGGAAACAAAAGTTTTCTGTCGATTCCAATTTTGCCTGGTGTTACGTCTTACAAGAACACATGACGTCACCCATCATTTATGTATAATCTCAAATGACGTCTTAAACGCCGATGACGTAATTCCAGAATATATAACTGCCTTCTTTGAGGTCATATCTGCCTGATTCATTGTCACATAAGGAATTTTATCACATCACATCAGGAAAATCTTACAGGCAGTGCTGAGGATTTTGTTTTTGAGGACTCTTTACTTCTAGGGGTTAAATAGAGTCATTCATTGAAAATTCTTTTGAAATGAGGTGATAACTATATTACATGGGATATCTTTCATATCAGTTTAATATTTCCTCCTGGCCTCTCTTGGGACTGAAGCTGCATTTTAGACAACCTTGATACTATAAAACTTCATGATGTGAAACTGCAGCTTCTGGCACTTGGTCCAAATCCACTAGAAGGAACTAAGGGGCAGTACATGTACCCTGGTGATATTATAAACTGGGGGGCACTCATTAAGACAGCTGAATGAGTGAATTCAGTTGAGTCATCTTTGGCCTAGTTTTTGCCTTTAGAAAAAGGACACATTTGGGAGAAAATTAGGAAATGGAATGTCTGGGCATCAGAACCTAGAATCAAACCTGACAGCTGATCCAACACTTGAATCATGGCTGCAACAAGCTAAGTGATCCTTAATACATGGCTCCATCCACAGTCACCGTGATTTAAATTATAGTAACAACAAATCATTCTTATCTGAAATAGCCTGCTAGTTTGGAGCAATGAACTATACAGTAATATCCTCTTCCACGGCTTTCTTCCACCTGATCGGAATATATCAATTTATATTCTGTCTGATATTGTAAGACAATGGCATGGACGAGAACATGCAGAACTCAGTCAAATTTTGAGCTAATCCCTCACAGTACAGGAACAAAGCAAGACTCATCTATTTGTCCATCAGTTACATGTCTTGAGCTGTGCAGTAGTATAAACTATACTATTTAAAAAAAATGGTTGATGCGCTGGATGGGACACGTGAGCAGTATTTTACACAATAATTTTCCTTGAATATCAGAAACAGAGAGATCTGAATATTTTAGTAATTCACTATCTAAGCACACAAATAGATCTTAAATCTTAACTGCTGATCATTTTGTGTACGTTGTGTACATTCGCTGTTTGACATGGGTTGCTTTCAAGATTTCAATGTTTAGTTAAGTATAACTTATCTTAAGTGAGATAGTCTATCTTAATCCCAGGTATGAACAAAGATATCATCAAAAACAAATTCACACATCTGACTGACATCAGGAGATCGTAAATAATTATCATTTATAGAACGGCAATCAGGATTATGTTGGGAGGAAACAGGGCAGAGCTCCAGGAAAACCCACAACCAGCTGCAATTTGCTGACATACCTTCCCACGTAAGACTGGAAACCAAGCCTTAATAATATCCTATCTATGTAATAATGTCCTATCTACACAAGATGTCCTATCTTGTATCGTATTCTTCAAATTCGTCAAATATGTAAATTACCTGTGAATAATTGTGGATATTGAAGTGGCATAATGATAGCTTCTCGCAGAGTTTGTTTTGCCTCATATAACCCTGCCACATCACTGAATTTGATGCTGCTCTTTCTTACGATAGTTTCCTCAATAGCCAGCGATCTGTTAAACTTCTCTGCACTGTCTCCACTAGCATGGGCACTGCACTCTATTTCTGCAACAGTACCAGGTATTAAGTGACAAGACATTCAGTGTTAGCTGCAGATGTTAGTGTGTCCAGTAAGGAAAACAATTCATCGTCATTTTTTCTTTTACATACACGAACTGATTTATGGTACGTGTTGCTGCTTGTAGGATTTTAAGAAAAAATCTAAAGGTGGTCAGATAAGAGAATGCTAAGTTCTTTTTGTCTGCAAAGAGTATGTTGTCATCCACGTCAAGCATTTTTGTCTAGTATTCCTCTATTATATTTAAATTAAAGGGCTTGGTCAGCACTGAACAATCTCATCAATTTTTCAACATTGTTGAAGTTGATATTCTTGGAATGGAATTATAAATTATGATTTAATTTTGAAAATGGAAATCCAGTGCTTGAGTGGTCATTTCTAGTTGTTTGTGTCCTTCGTGGTCTTCATTTAAAGAACAATATGAATGCTCAAATAATCTGAAAGCCCCCCAAAATATAAACAATATCAAATCTTTTAAATTATATTTATCTCTGACAAGGGTAGCTGAACCTTCTTCCTTGGTGCGTCTCTTCCTTGGTGAGGTCTTCTTTTGCTCGTTTTGTTGCTGATCCAGTTATCTCATCTTTGCAAACAGCAGGTTACTCTGTCCTTCCAATGTCTGAGCTAGCTGATGTAAAGCTGTCTACATGTATTTGTGATGAAACAGAAAAACATTAGTCAGAATTCCACAGAATTTAAGGATAATATATACAAGTGCATGTATTGTACCACATTACAGTCAAAAACAAAAGTTACTGATGCCAAGAAAATTTTAAAAAGAGAAAAGTGATTCTGAGATGCACTTGACTGCCTATTAAGTATTAACCTGGGCAAACATTGCATGCATTTTTGCCAAAAAAGCATTTACTTTGCTTTCCTTGGGAATTTATTTTCCATCACATTTTTCTTGTACAAAGGTAAAAAACTTTTTTTAAGCCACATACCTCAAATTTTTACCTTTTAATTTATAAAACAGAAAGAAAATTAATTAATAATAATATAAAAGCTTTCTTTCCCAAAAGACTCATACATGTACTTGTACAGCTTTAAGGACTGTCCCCTAAACAGCCTATGCCTTACCCTGAAGGGTTCATTAGGCTCATGTTGTGCCAGTCCCAATATCATTCTCTGGGAATGTTGAACATTTGACAACAACAACTGGATGTCCACATTGGAAGGCTTTTCTGCCTCTTTCACAGCTTCTTCCAAGCTGAAGTGAACAAAGCCGTAATATGCATAATAAACAAAAAACTGGACTGTGTGAATGTTTGATAACCGTACATTGTAAGATTCTCCTGGTTTAAATATGCTTTCACCTGTTAAAACAGGAAAGGCTGTCCCATTTTGTAAATTGCTGAGCTTACTAATTACAAACTTGTTTACGCTAAAATTAATTTAATCATGATGACATGCACTTTTAGCATTTTACAATCATAGATTAGAAAATTAGGAAGAAATGAAAAAGAAATAATGATCACTCCTACACCGTTTCCACCATTGTTTGTGTTAACTTTTTGTATCCATGGACTATTAAGAACTCATACTGCTGTCATTTCTGTTAAACTTTCAGAAGTTCCTCAGCTAAAAAATGTAACTCAAAAAAAACAAACTCAAACATCTAGCATTATTAGAAATACAAAGAAGCATGATATACATATATTAAAAAATAAGAGAAACTGAACTGAAATAGGCATATTTCTGAAGTTATACCCCTAATTCAAGAGAGATTTCCTTTTTTTCCTTTGTGCTTAAAAATATGTGGCATACTTACCATCTTGATGCCTCTGTAAAATAAGTTTGGAAAATGTCACCAAAACTGCTGAATTACTAATTTTTACTTTCACCTTAATTAACCATAAACATTAAATAACAATCAGATTTAATGTCATTGATGCCTAAATTATTGACACAAGAAACATATTGCTTTATTTAACAGATTGTCACCAACACTTTTGATAGAAAGGCCATACAATACTCAATAGTACCAAATTCTCTCTGGAAATATTCCACTGATTCAACAAAACATATGTCCCGTCGTTGTTGTTGCGCTTGTAAAGCTGGAAATTAATCAAACCTTACATTTTATTATGGCGTTTGTACAGGTTGTGTTGTTTTAATTTTTCCTTCGTATATTCGATAAGTTGTATCGTCAATTTTAGAAACATTTAAAATATCCTAACAAATGATCACGGACATCTCTCAAATTTAGCAGTCCGGCCACAACTATTTTCACGTATCAGTTTGCAACTGCGCCACCTATCGGTTGACGTGATTGTAAAAAAAAGAGTAAGCTCCCCTAAAAATACTTTTGGTGTGTGGTTCTTGGAATAAGGGGCTTTGATATAAAGTTGATTACAGAACGATATGGCAATGTTTGTTTTCCAATTCCTAAACATGAGGTCGAGACAGTTTTGCCGGCTATAGGACCTATTTGCAGTAAGCCGTATGAACAAATGTACTTTGTAACAGACCCACTATTAAAGAGATTTAATGGAATCATTTCCGATGAAAATCAATTAAAAAAGTAGTGTTTTGGTTTTGTGTATAAGCCCTTTTTCTTAATGAATACGTGTGTAGGTTGTTGGAAAATAGCACCGTCTACGAAGTGATCTGAGGCTCAAGTCAGTGTTTCAAATTGTTATTTCTTACGTAACAAGGTTAAAATATTGCTTGACAACGTTAATTCTGGGCAATCTATTGTAAAACAAAAGTAAGTTATTGTAAAACAAATAACAGAAAAGTACACATCAAGTTTAATGACTGAAACATCGGCTATTGTAGAACAGTTTTCGGAAAATACTGTACCACACGTAGGATAATAAGATTTTTGTGACAGATTCACATTTCTCTTCTCCCCTTCGATAAATATCTCTCGGTTCCTATGAAAAAACGAAATATATAGGTCAATATATAATGTAAAAGGTGAAAGAAAAAAAAAGGATGATACACACATATCCTGCCTCTCACGAGAGAAAAAGATACTGCTGATGATATATTAATCGTCGGAAGACAAACACAACTGTACTTAACACGCAAACTGGTTCGTCATCTTCCCCAATCCACCCATCCTGGAACGTTAGCTCCTTCAGTCGGACATACGATTGCGAAACCCTTCGTTTCTATGGTCAATATTGTTACCCGGGTTATAAAAAGCCTTCCCAGGCATATGTAGGCGCAGCACACAGCCTTCGAAAGATATTTCGCTCTATTCCCATGCATGCGCTGCAGACACACACCAAAGGTGTGCCGTTGTATTCATCTGGATTTATACAACTTTATCACGTAACAGGTGCCGGGAAATATTTATTAAGGGTTGGGGTGGGGTATGGAAAGGCAAATCGTTTTACTATTTAGTCAGGTTTTAATAAAATCTAAAAAAATATTTGAAGATGTCATAAAAAATTTATATAGATATCTACAAACAATCACTTCATGATATCATTAAATTATTTCATGCTATTTTCAAGCTACACTTCCTGTTCGGTCGCACGTGGAAAGGTTTTGCAGCAACCTGCGGATGGCCGTGGGTTTCTTCCGGGCTCTACCCTATTTCCTCCCACCATATGTTGCTGGCCGCCGTCGTATGAGTGAAACATTCTTGAGTACGACGTAAAACTACTGCACACCAATAAAATAAATAAATAAAGAAATTCTGTCAACCATAAGGAATGCAACTGAGAATTGCTTCGGTGGTCTATAGCGTTAGAACGTCGGCGTCGAAGTCGGAAGATCTGCGATCAACCCCGGGTCGGGTCATAAACAAGTGACTTTATAAATGACATTTGTTGCTGCATCAATTGGCGCTGAGCTGTATGAGATTAGGGCAAGGAAAAACTTTGTTAAATTGTATTTTTTTTTACAACAGACGGTATCAAGGACCTTAAGATTTCTGTATACAAATGTTGTGGTATGGTATTACATGTACGTACAAGGCATTATGTTTGTCTTCCAGCTGGAAGTAAGACAAGTGCTGGGTCTGTCAGATGGACTTGGCACAAAGATTTGACATCTTCTTGGCTACCGAACAGCACTTTATTTATAGCCAAAAGTTTAACATAGAAATGGCCAGTCGCAATGGTGCACACGACATCGTAACTGATGTCAACCAGCAAAGTGAAAATTGAAAATTTAAAATCGTTCTAATGCGCTTGGAAACGTATTTTGTGACGAGAAATCGAATAGTGCAAACCGCGAAATGACCAGTCGCGATGGTATACACCACATCGTGGCTGATGCCATTCAGTAAAATTATTAGGGGCTATAATTGGAAAATGGTAAAATTACTCACATGGGCTTCGAAAAAAGTTAATTCGATGTATTTTGTGACGAGAAATCGAATGGTGCAAACTGCATTTCTCCACAATCAATACTTTTAGCTGTAGTGGCGTTTAAAACTTGGTTGACGTCACACAGGGATGCCCAGGAACGGCCCTTTCTCTTTGGAAACCAGAGAAATTTTACAATTTTTCAACACCTGTCGATTTCTTGCATTATTCCGATTCGTTTGGCACCTTATTCATGGGAGTCAATGTTAAAATGTATTTTTTAGAACAGATGGTATCAAGGACCTTAACATTTCTATATACAAATGCTGTGGTATGGTAGTACAGGTACATAAAGACATTGAGTTTGTTTTCGAGTTGGAAGTAAGACAAATGCTGGGTCTGTCAAATGGACTAGGCCCAAAGATTTGACATCTTCTTGGCTACCGAACAGCACTTTATTTATAACCAAAGTTCAACACAGAAATGGCCAGTCGCCATGGTACACACTACATCGTGGCTGATGGCAGTCAGTAAAATTATTAGGCCAAATACTGGGAAATGGAAAAAGTACTCAAATGTGCTTGGAATGATACTAATCCGACATTATTTTGTGAAGAAAAATCGAATGGTGCAAACCGCGCTGCTCTAAGGTAAATGCTTTTATCTGGAGCGGCGTTTAAAACAAGGTTGCCGTCACAATGGCGTGTCCAGCAACGCCCCATTCTCCTTGGAAACCAGAGCAATTTGCAAAGTTTTCAACATCTGCCGATTTCTTGCATTATTCCGCATCGTTCGGCACCTTATTCACTTGAGCCAATGTTAAATGGTGTTTTTTAGAACCGACGGTATGATGTACATGAAGTTTTCTATATACAAATGTTGTGGTATGGTAGTACATGTACGTACAAGGCATTGGGGTTCTCTTCCAGTTGGAAGTAAGACAAGTGCTGGGTCTGTCAAATGGACTTTGCCCACAGATTTGACATCTTCTCGGCTACCAAACGGCGCATTACTTATAGCCGAAAGTTTAAAATAGAAATAACCAGTCGCGATGGTACTTATTACAACGCAGCTGATGTAAACCAGCGAAGTGATGAGCAAAAATTGGAAAATTTTTAAACTCGTTCAAATGCGCTTGGAAATTATTTGTATACCTATAATGAAAATATCCAGCTCAAGTTGGCTTCCTCTCCGGCCGTACGTGGGAAGGTCTGTCAGCAGCCTGCGGATGGTCGTGAGTTTCCCCCGAGCTATGCCCGGTTTCCTCCCACCATAATGCTGGCCGCGCCGTATAAGTGAAATATTCCTGAGTACGGCGTAAAACGCCAATCAAATAAATAGATAAATATAAGGACAATAGACTACTACTGACCCAACGAATATTTACTCACCATGTAAAATGACAACACAATGAATGTTTTCATTTGATATTGTGGAAGAAAGAAAACATAGGTAAACATAAACATAAGTATACCTATCTTTGTAACATTTATTCTGAATGGCAATAACATCATCAAAAGTCACTTCGCATGATTTGTGGTGGATTTTTTTGATCAACAGATTTATACTATTCATTATATGAATAATACCATTTGTGAATAAAAACACAAAAATTCTGTTTATTTACCATTTGTGAATAAAAACACAAAAATTCTGTTTATTTACCATTTGTGAATAAAAACACAAAAATTCTGTTTATTTGCCATTTACCAAATGGAGTCTTTACAAAAATGCAAGTGCTACGAAATAAACGCGCTGTGGTAAAAACAGTGAACATATTACATATTATTGGAATATTAAAGCCATTGAATGCGAAGAAAGCCCAGAAATGCGGTTTATCTGCTAGTTATCCAGTTGAATCTTTACACAATGTCAAGGGCTATGAAAAAACGCGCTGTAAGGAAAACAGAGTGAACATATTACAAATCATTTTAGTATTCAAGCAATTTACACAACAAAGAATGGAAAGTGGAGCACTTAAATACGTCATATACATTGTTCGGTAAAATGCATAAATTAAATGTTAGCACTACACATTAGACTATACATTAGAATTTGATATGTATACACAAGTCCTTTGACGAGACGTATATCAAACCAAAATGGTAATAATGCAGTACGAAACACAACGTGTATTAAGTTCTCCCAACATCACAAATGCTTCCTAAAACATTTTTTTTTTCAGCTGAACAGAAAACCACTTATTTCAGAAAAGTTGTATAATTTATACAAATAAATGCAAAATTCCACATAGCCAGCGGTCAGACGAGTAAGTTTTGTCGAAGTACCGAACCCCGTTGTTACGCTGACAACGACTGGCTGTTACGACGGCCCGAAGAGGAAATCTGTCTAGTCACGTGGGGCGGGCTCTTTGTTGAGTAGAGCTCTTAGTTGCCTTTCCTCTTCTTCTATTCGATTTCCCTGTTGCTTTTTTCGGGCAGCTAAAACAAGGGTAAGATTTCTTTGTTTAATTAACAGACCCCGGTAGCTCGACTAATACAATAAAGGCAAAGAAAATTTTTTGTTCCATTTATACTTTTTTATCATTTTTTTCAACAAAGTAAAACCCATTGTGTATTTGAAACAGGGGATTCTACGGTGGTCTTCTGTGACCGGTGACGTCACATCTCTTAACAAACACAGCTACATATACACGATCTGTAATGTCCACATTGAAGGTCACAAAAGACCGTCGCAGAATCAAAAAAAACAGAGTGAACATATTACAAATGATTTTAGTATTAAAGCAATTTACACAACAAAGAATGGAAAGTGGGGCACTTAAATACGTCATATACATTGTTCGGCTGAAGCAGCTTCAACGGTTGGAAACGTTCTACTAAAATTGGTATCATTTCCAGGAGGATTTTTAACGGTATTTAATCTGACGTATACTTCAGTTTAACGTTTTCGTGAGTGCTAAGTGAGTGCTTGGGGTTTAACGTCGTACTTAACATTTTTTCAGTCATATGACGACGAAGGAATCTTAAGAGTGCATATAATGTGCCTTGTTGCAGGACGGATTTCCACCGCTCTTTTATCTAGTGCCGCTTCACTGAAACGCCGTACCGAAGGCAAGTAAGCTGCCCCGCCCGAGCCATTAAACTGATACGGGTTAACCAGTCGTTGCACTATCACCTTCATGCTGAACGCCAAGCGAGGAAGTTACAACTTCCTCTTTTATGGTCTTAGGTGTGACTAGATTGACCCTGGATCTATCGCTCCCGAAGTGTACGCTCTACCAACTGTGCTATCGGGGCATGTAGGCTAGTCAGGAAGTTTCTCAGCTACTTGGCGAGGTGATGCCTGTGTGTGTGTGTGTGTGTGTGTGTGTGTGTGTGTGTGTGTGTGTGTCTGTGTGTGTGTCTGTGTGTGTGTGTGTGTGTGTGTGTGTGTGTGTGTGTGTGTGTGTGTGTGTGTGTGTTTGTGTGTGTGTGTGTGTGTGTGTCTGTGTGTGGGTATTTGTTTTTTTTTAAATCTTGTTGGTTCCCTCCACCCATAAAAGTCAGACAAGTGAATTATTCTTATGCACTGAGTAAAAGAACAGTCAAATAAATAAATATTTTAGCCACAACCTTGATTTTGTTAATTCACAAAACATTTTATTCGTCCACAAACTCACCTTCTTCCGTTTCGTACAAATACTTGATTATATCTTCCACCGATATACCATTCCTCAATGCAAGGTCAAGGTCAGAGAGCAGCCTGTAGACGACCTTCTCTAAAACTTTGTCAAATAAGGTAAATGTCAAGGTTAATAAGAGAACAAAAGTGGCGTGTTATCTATAACACTTGGTGACTAGAAAGGATATTCAGTTATCAATACTTTTTTTCAGAACCTTTGTCTAAGAGATCTATTTTTTCTCTATCCCTATTTTAAAATATCACAAAAAGGCGTAATAAAAATGTAAGTTTAAGTTATTGGTTAGTACATGTAAGCATAAAAAGCCGTGCAAGCAATTATTGTATTAGTACGCTGTCTTTGGTTTTAGGCAGAAGAAACTAAAAGGTTGGCCTTAGAGGACAAGAATTGGAATATAAGTACAGACGAGAGGACCCTTGCCCAATTTAGTTCTGTGTAGGAAGACTTTGAACATCCAATTGCAAAATTAGCATTGTGGTTATAGAGTTGACCTATAATGTTGGCTGCATTAACTTTAATTCAACTGGGGGAGGGCCTCTGTGGCCGAGGGGGGTAGTACGCCAATGTGATCGCTGTGAGTTCAAGTCCAGCTCATGCTGGCTTCCTCTCCGGCCGTACGCGGGAAGGTCTTGCAGTAACCTGCGAATGATCGTGGGTTTTCAGCGGGCTCTGCCCGATTTCCTCCCAATATGCTGGCCGCCGTCGTATAGATGAAATATTCTTGAGTACAGCGTAAAACACCAGTCAATTAACTCAACTGGCTCCAATATCACTTCAACACTTTAGTTAGAAAACCCTGTTTTACTTAACTGTTTTGAATCTGGACTTTCACACCTGGTAGCAAGATAACGCGCCCGGTTAAATATTACAGATGCTTGAAATTCGATTTAAATTTCATTAACCTTATAATAAAAACATACTACAACCAGCAGTTCATTTCAAACGCGGAGAACTCAGTACCCGTTTGGTGCTGTCACTCGTGCCGTGCCGTTGTCACCACGTATTCTATAAACTTTGATAAAAAATTACATATTGGGGTTGGTTTTTCGTATTCTGAAGCACAGAGATCTAATTCATTACAACAGACTTGCAATGGACAAGGGTTCTCGGATGCTATATAAAATTTACACTCTGATCTGTCTTCGGAGAATTCCTCAAAATGACCATTTTTCGTGTCCATAAAAGGTTTGATGTTCGTTCTCTTCGCAGGAATCCCTGTAAATAACGATACATGGTAGCAAATCTGGGCCTTTCATAAACACTAGAATGGAATAAATAATCCATGTATTCTCTTTACATTTTTCACGATTATCCTGGGGTTCATTTTGAAGCGGGTGATAATTTTAATAAAGACTTTCCATTATGAACACAGTCGAAGACTTATTGCATCATTTCATTATTTAAATCGTACATTGTGTTCCGGTGAATGTATGATGAAACCTATCCCTTGATCAATGAGGTAAAGGGTTCAAATCTAGCTTTCGCAAAGTAATGCGAAGTAAGATGGTTCTTTCAACCCTAAAATCATTAACTTTTTATTACGTCTTGGATGGAAAATACTAATGAAATATTTAACGACAAGCAATGAGCTAAGCGTACCGTCTTGAGGCAGGCGAAAGGACTGACTTGGATCTTGAGGGTAAAACTTATCATGTACGGTTCTTTTGTCATCTGCCTGGTTCTCTGGATCCCCCAAAGGTGCCTCGTAAAAGTGCCCCAAATCTACAGCTTAATGTATTAGTGATGTGTTATTATTTGACTGTGTTGCACAGCATACTGAAAACAGTATTGAATTAGTGAAGACTTCAACCTCACTATCGTTGTATAGCTTAATACATACGACCGTAAACTAGTACTGAATGCTAGTCATTGCAATTAATCACAGCAACTTAGGAAACTTCAGTATTTAACGGCAAACACTCGCAGAATCATCAATCATTAGATCAAGCCCGAGATACAAGCCTGTTTTGATAAATCAGTTGATTTCATTATGATTTAGATGGTTTACCAATGCTATAGGCTTGCTTTCTCACACAAGTGGAGAGTGAATTCATACACCTACGCACAAGCTAATTTAGCTAACAAGGATTATCTCTGAATGCATAACACGTGGAATTAAGTTAATAAGTAAACATATTACAAGCTGTAGTTCATGCTTGTTAGTAAAACTTGCAGAGCTACGAATGTTAATTAGGCCGGTAGGCTTTAATGTTAGTGCCTCACGTTCCAAACAATGTGATTCCGGCAGGTTGTGTACTTTACGTCCATGCATTAGCCAATCCACGCAATACTGAATTAAAGCAATACGCAGTTTTCGAGTTACGGCATTACGACAACAGAATGACGTCCTGGTGAAAAATGACGTCGCCACTTTACGGCACAGTAGGGCTACTTGCCTATCTTTTAACATGACAGAGATGGTGTTTAGATCAAAGTATCGGCAGAACATCATCTTTGGTGCAATATTGAAAATGCAAATCCACCTAAAAACACAATTCAGAAGATCAGTCTGATCCTTTTCATTCAGTTCTCTATATTCTAATACATTGTACCACCCCATGTTAAAATAGCCAGATTGGCCCTACCGTGCCGTAAAGCGACGACGTCATATCACAAAGGGACGTTACTCTGTTGTCGTAGCGTCATATCTCGAAACCTGCGTATTAAAATATCATTCATAATTAATTTCCATACAGTGAATGATATGTGATCATAGATATTGTTTGACTTACTTTCTTTCTTGTGTACCTTTCCTTCATCGTGCATATTTTCCATAGCAGTTTTCAGACTCTGTGAGAAAGAAACAAAATATCTAAATTCATGGAACAGGCGAACTGAGCTACAGATAGTCTCATTCGACGAACACTGGTTACGTGTCACCATTTACCAACTATCACCCTGTCGTCGCTGCTCTGGTTTAACTCCCTCTGCTGTAGCCGTATTTCATCGGTTACGTGTCGCCATTTACCAGCTATCACTGTCGTCACTGCTCTGGTTTTACTCTCTGTGATGTAGCCGCATTTCACCGGTTACGTGTCACCATTTACCAACTATCACACTGCCGTCGCTGCTCTGGTTTTACTCTCTGTGCTGTAGCCGCATTTCACCGGTTACGTGTCACCATTTACCAACTATCACACTGCCGTCGCTGCTCTGGTTTTACTCTCTGTGCTGTAGCCGCATTTCACCGGTTACGTGTCACCATTTACCAACTATCACACTGCCGTCGCTGCTCTGGTTTTACTCTCTGTGCTGTAGCCGCATTTCACCGGTTACGTGTCACCATTTACCAACTATCACACTGCCGTCGCTGCTCTGGTTTTACTCTCTGTGCTATAGCCATGTTTCACCAGTTACGTGTCACCATTTACCAGCTTTCACACTGCCGTCGCTACTCTGGTTTAACTCTCTGTGCTGTAGCCATGTTTCACCAGTTACGTGTCACCATTTACCAGCTTTCACACTGCCGTCGCTACCCTGGTTTTACTCTCTGTGCAGTAGCCATGTTTCACCAGTTACGTGTCACCATTTACCAGCTTTCACACTGCCGTCGCTACCCTGGTTTTACTCTATGTGCTGTGGCCGTATTTCACCGGTTACGTGTCGCCATTTACCAGCTATCACTGTCGTCGCTGCTCTGGTTTAACTCTCTGTGATGTAGCCGCATTTCACCGGTTACGTGTCACCATTTACCAACTATTACACTGTCGTCGCTACTCTGGTTTAACTCTCTGTGATGTAGCCGCATTTCACCGGTTACGTGTCACCATTTACCAACTATCACACTGCCGTCGCTGCTCTGGTTTTACTCTCTGTGCTGTAGCCATGTTTCACCAGTTACGTGTCACCATTTACCAGCTTTCACACTGCCGTCGCTAGTCTGGTTTTACTCTATGTGCTGTAAATCTTTCATAATACAGAAAGCTTTACACTATGACTCAACGCTAGTATATGTATCTCAGCAAATTTTTCTTGAGAAAATGGTCGGCATCATATATATAATGATTTTTGGATATTTTGCAGTATTCAGTATTCAGTTTCCTGACAGCTATTACCATTTTGGTCAATGGATATAGAGAGTATGGTTTTTAGAAAGTATTCCTGGAGAAATTACTACATAAATAGTAACGCGACTTTTTCGTGCTTTAATATTCAATCACCTTCAGAAGCAGAAGGTCTGCTTGAGACAGAGTATTCTCCCCTTTTTCCGTGTCAATTTTTTCCGAGTGAGGCGCAGGTGTCGTTGCTTCCGGGGTGGGCGTGGACGCCTTTGTACTTTTGTCTTTGTCAATATCGTCTAACTGTGGGGAAAAAAGATGGGAAAACTTGAAGAGAAAAGATGAAACATTTTGGTTGATTTGGTTGATTTGTCTTCTCGAATAAGTCCACTGGAATTGTTTGGTTTAATACTTTGAGTAAACACTGTCTATAGTCTAGACCTTATGGCCTTATAAGGGAAATAATTATTAGTTTAACCATACATGACAATTAGGCTTTGTCAAATTATTTAGTGGATAGATAGTTCACTGAATTAGCAAAAATTAGTAATTTCAGTTTAGACAAAACAAAATGGAAGAAATGTTGAACTATTAGCTGTAGTGTCATTTTAGCAATAGATATAGGCAAATACAGTATGTTTGAAAACAGATGTTGAAGACAAATATACTCAATAATAAACCAGATATCGTGTTAATAGAAAGGAGCTGCTGTAGCGTAATATATTGGAGAAAGCAAAACACCAAAAAGCAAATGCGGAATTACGGATTTATATCTATATAGGCCGGGAGTTTAAAGGATTTTATTCATTATTAGCTACCCCTCAATATGTTGGTAAATTGAGTGTTGAAGAAAGTACGGTAATATCATATATGGGTAGAAAGCTAAACAAAAAGCGAAGTTTTGAAAGCATGATAACAAATGTGGCAAAAGGTACATGGAGAAAAGTTAAAAAGAAGAAGAACTAAAGTCATCAAAACAATCTGTGCTTATGGTGAGATACGCTGTGTACTCCAAAGCATTATGTGCCTTTATGACAGGTGTCAAGTTTACAGGTGGGAGGAACAAGGCACAGTCCTACAGGTACATGACAAATCCTCTGACGTAAAGATGCAACCCAACCAACAGGTTTATTTATTTACTATTTTTAATTGACGTTTTACACTGTTCTCAGGAATATTTCACTTATGCGACGGCGGCCTGTATTACGATAGGATGAAACCAAGCACCACGATGAAGAAACCCACGACCATGCGCAGGTTGCGAACTAAATGAAGTTGGGTTTAAACACATACGACCTCCGGCCGTATGCGGGAAGGTCTTCCATCGACCTGAGGATGGAAGTGGCCTTAAAACGGTCGTCCGCATATGTTAGTATATGAAAGTGATATTAATAGAATGATAAGTATATATGTTATCTAAATGAACGTGCTGTTAATCCTGATTATCATAGTTGGTCAAAAGTTTGTCATAACCACTCACCAATTTCTGGAGCTGCGCAAGCTGAAATTTTCAAATGGATGTTTAAAATATAACGTATAATTTCAAAAATTTAATTTTTGAGTCAGTAAAATTTGTTGCACGCGTTTATACATGTTCTTCAGTCTTACATTTACGAGGAAATGTGCTTGCAGTTTGGATTCAGTACGGAAAGTGTTTCCCGGGTTTCTCTCCCTTGTAGGTAAAGCTAAAGGCTATCAAATCTCCAGCAAGAGACAGTCTCAATAAGCAGTGCTGAACATACGTGGATATCTTGCGAGATTAACGGGAATTTGCGAGTAGAGGTAATAAATTATGGGAAGGTTTGTCAATTTTATCTGGATAAAAGTCCACACGATTGTATGGCACTGCTCGTCCTTTATCAACTCATATCGGAAGATAAAGCATACGTTTTCTTATATGTGTTTATGAAATACTCTTTGCACTTTTATGTAGGAATGTGTTAGTAGTGAAGTGTGAAAATACATAATAATGAACGGATGCTACTCTCGTTCATCCAAATCCAGTCTACAGTAAAATGAAGGCATTCCCCAAATCTGTTATCCCAGTAGGGGCAAAATACTATCGCTCCCCATGATTTCCGTGGGAGGGGAATACCTCGTACTACTTTCACCCAGTCAGAGAATATTCTGTTACCTTTTGATAAAGACACTCTCCGTAAGATTCAACTTTAATTTGGAAAAATAATGTGCTGTAGGCCTACCGGTAACTCTACAATGTTCTTTAACTACACTATTTTCTGACCATTTCCAGAATGGCAACCTTTCCCGCCTAATGAGAGTTCGGGTCCAAGCTGGGTACACTGTTGTTCATTCCCGCGTTCGTGGTACGTACCGGTTTGTGGGTAAACCGGTTCGTATTCATTACAAGAACAGTGTTCAATTCAGCTTAGGCGTGAACCGCTACTGCACGAGAAAAGGTACGGTATTCCATTCTGCTAAAAAGAAATCAAACTTATATTTTAACGATTTTTTTAAAGCATAAAGTCTCCAATGCAATTAACGTGACGTGTATATTTTAATCTCTACGACTTTCAAGATTTATTACTGGAAATTTTGCAGAATTAAAAGCTTGATATAGGTGACACATACCTTTGTTTTAAGATCACTGATCTAAATGAACGGAAATAAAGCAAAAAAAAAGAAAATAAGAAATATGCAAAATATAAGCACATCACAACATAAAGGAAGTCCCCGTTGATATAAAGATTCTGAAAATCCCCATTTTCGTGTCAAAGCCTCGAGTTGCAAACACTTAAAGGGATACGGTATCGATTGTGATTGGCTGGTGTAAGGGATATACATGTCCAGGGGTATGTAGCCCAAGCTAAATATTGGGTATGGCACATTTATTCAAGTGGGACTAAAACCATAGAGTTTAACCGATGAATCTCTCTCCCCACTGTCAGCCAATCAGGACCGATTAATAGACACACGTATGGATTGTTAAAGGGACAAAGCTTTCAGAATATTTATGAATAAGGACACGAGTAACACGATCCTGACTTTCAGTAAAGTTGTTTTTCATAAAACTAGAATCTTTAATGCAAACAACGAAGAGAGTAGTTTCACAAACAAAGAATGCATGGAACATATTCGGCTTTCCATGCCAATATTTGCTAGCATCCTCGAGCAGCACAATAGCAAACCTTGCATGGCATTAAGGATCATGACATTTTAAGTGCCGAAATCTAAGCTTAAAGATAACGGTAAAATGACATACCTTGTCTGCCGTCCTCTTACTTCTGACATCTGAAACAAATGAAGCAAAATAAACATTACCGATACCAGTATTGATTTTGTTCGCTGATAGCATAAAATACGTTTTAACAAATTCCTGTTAGCCTGAGAAATTCCCTCGCCTTGAGGAATTCCATCGTTCGTCGTTGGGATCCCTATGTATTGAAGTGATATGTATATGCTGTAATATAAGAGAACTAAAGTCTTACCAGCTGTACTCATTTATAGTAATGTAATTTGATATGATTGCTTTGTCACGCCATACTCAAGAATTTTTCACTTATACGACGGTGGTAAGTTTTATGTGTAGACGACGTATATTAGGCCTATATATCCACAACATATTTATGCATAAATCAAGTGCATAAATACAACAAAGTTTTAACTGCGCAAACAGCCACAGACCTTTGTCGACTGCTTATTGTCATCCACGCCTCACAGATGGTGAGACCAGAAAAATCCCAAAATTTCACGTCAATCGCTGGAATTGAACCCGCATCCTGTATCGTGTAGATGAATTTGCGAATCAATGATGATGGCCTTATCGAGGTTCCATATTTCACCACTCCTTAACCTTTTGCTATCAGTAATAAATCAAATACTCGGATAATCTAATCTAACATCCGGTGATAATGATCTTGTAAAGTATATACCGCAGTGTTACGCAAGGACGTGGTGCTATTCACACTTTGTTTGTATATCACTTGACACATGACTTACTTCCCTTTTCCGCTGGTACGTAGGACCAGGGTATTTAGTATAGCCCCACCATACTTTTGTCTAAGGTTGTAAATTATATGAAATCAAGGAAATATCAAAATGTCTCTATGGCTTTATGACTTTGATGAACAGGAATTTACCCTATACGGGACATTCCAACAATTCGCATAGCTTGTAATCAACGATGCCCTCGCTTTAATAAAATATGTACATAAAATGTAGACATTTATGGGGGTGGAGGTAGCAGGATTTGAACTCGCGCCCTATATATACATGTATCGTTTGTAAAGCTTGTTTTAAACATGTGAACCTTATAAATGTGTCTATCGTTTTTAGCTTCATTTGCACTTGCGCCCTATACTTGCATCTATCCCTTTTTTAGTTTTATTTGTTTGAATAGAGACCTGGATACACCTTCAAGTGGCTCGCCAAACATTAGGTGCACATTCAGTGTTAGCACGAGTATCCGGGAGTGTTTGATCACGGATTTAATGTTTGTCTTTCATTTCCTTGTTTGGGTTTAAATGCGTTAAGCTCATTATTACGAGCCTGCATGACATAACCTTGGAAATAATTTAATGCTTCTGAGCTCAGCACTCTAAACGTGGGTGAAAAAACTGTGGAAGAGTTCATCAGTTACTTGCCAAATGTCAATGGTTTACTCCTGCGAATCTACTTTCCTCCATCAATAAAGCTGCACAGCGTCGTTTGATAAATAACTTTTGAGTGTGCCAACAAATCAAAGAAATTTCACAAAAATAAAAAAATAAAAAGTTCACTAGGGTGGTTGCGAGTACGAATCCAAAGAGTGACGACTAAACCGACTCGGAGTTATGCCATTAAGGGTTTGGTGTACATGTACCAAGTAAAGTAGAACAGTTTTCCTCCAGAATCTGCACGGCTGGTTTTTCTCCACTCATAAACGCGTCATTCGTCACATGCATGATGAATTCATTACTACGGCGTGTATAAATTTGTCACTTAAAAAATGAATACATTATACAAGTCAATACTGCAAACTGCGAACTGGTAAAACATGTTTATAAAGTTCTGCGCTGATGCATCTTCATTTACGTCTCTCTGAACTAAAAAGTGGAGTACGGGAGAGGCAAAGTATATCGAGTGGAACTAAATTTTTTTTTATAAAATGCTCTTACTTATAGTAACCTTGAGCATGTAATATAGCATAGTAGCGGTACAGTTACATTTGATGTAAACTTTGTCATTCGTGCGTTTAGTTTTAGCGAAGCGTTTCACATATGTACATTTCTCTACGTGTATGTTTAGTTTTAACGAGGCGTATCACCTATGTACATTTCTCTACGTGTATGTTTAGTTTTAGCGAGGCGTATCACCTATGTACATTTCTCTGCGTGAATATGTTTTTTTCTGTGTGAAAACACACATTTCTCTGTAGTTAGGTAAGCATGTTAGGAAAGATGTCACGTTTTAATACGTCAATTGTCCAGTTTTCACTGAACATTGTACCTGATATATCTGCTTAAGCCTAAGCTCTGCACGGTTTCCTCCCACCATAATGCTGGTCGCCGTCGTGAAAGTTAAATATTCTTGAGTACGGCGTAAAACAACAATGAAAAAAAAATCAAATTGTCCGTTATCTTGCAGTAAAAGCGGACCAAATATATATTCATGTACTATATATGGCGTCCATATCTCGACGCGCTTTGAATTGTGAGATTAGAAGTTGGGGTAAACGTAAGTTAGGAATTAAACCAAACTGATGTCTTTTCCGCATATATGTGAGAATTCTGTAAATGGACGGCAGGTGTGTGTTCACGGCTCCCTGGAACGGAAAGACCGTGGAGTTTGGTTTTTGATTTGTTTTACTCTCATTGTAACAGTGAAAGGCATCACATCAACAGAGCGTTTATTGTAATATCATTAAGATGTACATCATAGAATGAAAAACCCGAGCAGCGACGACAGTGTGTGATAGCTTTCAAATGGTAACACGTAACCGGTGAAATATGGTCTCGTTTCAATTTACCTCAGTTAGGGTTTTATTCTAACTGTTCATGTAAATGCATAAATTGTAGCAAATTAGACGCCCCCTTGCACCAAGGTTTAAGCAGAATTAGGTAAGAAAATATTTATTGCAAGTTATTAGACGTCACTGGTCTAGAATTACTCAACATGCTGTGTGCCATCACATTTAACATATATACATTGTAATATATACTACCGTTCACCGGGCTGTCACTAAAAATGTGCCGGATCATTACCGGATAATAAAGAACCCCCGCAGCGCTATACACTGTAACAAATTTCACTGTTATTTTACAGTAAAAAGTGCTGGTAAATTTTGTGACCAGTTGTTTTCACAATAGATTTACAAAATGTGCTGTTTAATAGTTACACACAAAATAATAGTATATTTCCACGTCTACCATTGTAAATAATCAGTTAACTCCATTGCAAATGAACTAAATCTACATATCTACCCAGAAAACCAGTGTACATTTACTGCAAACTGCACTGTAAATGGTCAAACCGCTATAGTTCTACAGACAATGCCGTAAATACACATCGACTAGAGTAAAATTACATAGGTACGACATGATTTAATGTAACAATATACAGTGCTTCAGGCTGTAAATTTGCATTCATTTCTTACAGTGTACATATGTTTAACATTTTTACTTTATCTAACTAAAGTGTAGTTAAACTGCTCTGAACACTTCAGCACAACCGTTGACTTCCGGTATACCCGGAACTCTAGAATACAATAAACCTTGCATTTTATTTGTACAAAACTATATGGAACGCAATCGTTTGTCTTTCGTCATATATATTTTCAACGGAAGTGAAAAATCCCCTGTCTGTCACAGTCAGTTAAAGCTGCCATTTATCCCACTTTAAATCCCAAAATGCTGTGCGGATGTAGGCGGTGACGTCGTCCACTATACAAAGTTATTAACGTACAGAGTAAATATTTTCCGAGGGTGACTATACACATACAAGAAAGACGGCAAATCTTTCTTCATCTATACATTCATTGGTATACATTCTTGAGTATTTGGATAGGTCTGCACTGTGTGTCCCACTCACACCCCCACAAGGACTATATTTAGGGTCATGCAGGTGCTCGAAGCCTCTCCCCCACCAACTCCTCTCCCCACACACAAAGTATACATGCTTACCTGGCACGGTTTCATTTGAATGAGCACGTATACTATACAGCAGATATTGGGTTACCCTTTGAGCTTTGTGTACAGGGTGTGAAGATGGGTATATCCCGGTCCTACACAATGGGATTGTTTACAATAAAGAGGAGCATGTATGGACGAGTATTGGTTCCTATTCGTGGGTTCCCGTGTATGGGTTCCCATGTATGGGTTCCCGTCATACATATATGTATTATATTATAGTTGACTTATACAGGGACGAATTTCAATTATATTTGTACAGATACATTTAACTGCTGTTAAACGCTTAACCAAACCACTGACCATTATAAACATACTCACAATACATCTGACGTAGAGATATGCACATCATATTGGTTGAAGTTATCGTCAGTGGATCAGCTGGTTAGCGCGCTAGTGCAGCGTAACGACCCTTGGGCCTCTCACCAATGCGGTCACTGTGAGTTCAAGTCAAGCTCATTCTGGCTTCCATTCCGGCCGCAAGTGAGAAGGTCTTCCAGCAACATGCGGATGGCCGCGGGTTTCCCCCGGGCTCTGACCGTTTTTCTTCCACCACAATGCTGGCCACTGTCGTTTAAATGAAATATTCTTGAGTATGGCGTAAAACACCAATCAAATAAATAAACCCATAAAATAAATATATGTAATGGACAGGCCAATATTTTCTACATAGACCTATAAGGTGTATAAGGTGTTTTTCGTTCTAGCTTAACCACACATATGGTGTTTTTAGGGTGTCTTTTGTGGAAAGAAACAATTCTTGCATGCACAAGGAAGAGATGGTGTTTTAAACTTTCGACACAAGTTCGGGTCTTGCTGCATTGGGCGATCAAGCTCTAACCTTATCCGCCCTCAGTGTATAGCATAATATCTACTTAGCCTATATTATTTTTTTTTTAATCTATATAAGGTCTCAAAATATCTCACTGACAAGTAAGGCACTCACCATACGCTATTATACTGAATATGACAGAAGGTCGTGTTGTGATAACAGAATACATTCTAGCATCACTTAGACAACAGTCTTTCTGTTTACAGACTTAATTTTTTGAGTGCACTTGATACAGGATGATAAGTGTTGTGTGATACATCCCACTTCGGATGATACAGGCATATTATCATTCTTCTCTTTACGGAATACGTGTATCAAGGTGTACGTGTGTACATTTGAGACACACGTACAAATATATAGGCCTACACGTTTTACAGCTTATCTGGACATATGTGTATATCTGTAAATGTGAATAACTATAAGGTCTATAACAGTACTGCTGTTTTCACACGCCATTTAAACCGTTTGTATACATATATAATGTGACAGAGCACTTGTATAAATGTGTGTATATGCCTAGTACAGGTCAAGTCACGGTCGACTATGAGAACACTATTCAAACAACATAAAAAAACCAGGCCGTATATATATTTAATGTGACACTTTACATACAATTCATGAACATTATACTACACCGTTACTATATGTCTCGAATACATAAGTCACGCGATATATTGTATATACATGTATAGAAACGTTGACACGTATAGTTTATATGGAACACATAATAAAGGTATACACATACCTGTTTTGGCTTCGATTTTTTCCTCAGATATTGACGCCGAGTGACACAAACTATAAGTCAGAGCAATCAAAAAGAAAGCACACATCAGATTTTTGGCCATCTTGAATGTTTTCGTAAATCACCACAACGGTAACCAGTTTGTGTACTCCAGAAAGACCCCACTAACACGTGTTATTTCACCGCACGTGGTAAGTCCGGTGTGTATATAGGCAGCGCGATGGTAATCAACACACAACCTGTGACCTCTGCCACCTCAACCGAACTCCTTAAGCTAGAGGTGTCCCTCTGACAGGAGGCAAAATGTCCTGGGCCTATATTTCTCAAGCTTCACACGACTATTTTCTCTGTCGCCGTCAACTGAAATCGCAGTGCCCCTTTTTAAACTAACTCAGGCGTGCCATCAATATTGAGTTTTTGTTGGGCAAATAAAAGGCGAGTCGTAGTTCCGGTCAATGCGCACGTGCATTAAAGAGACGTATGTAGATACATGCGCGTTATCGTCTCTTCTGAAACGCTTCGGTGGCAGAGGTATTTCTCGCAACTGTCCACAAACTAACTTGTTGGAGCGCTGCAATCAAATATAGGCTTATACAAATCTACGGCGCAGTTTCTTTCCTTCAGTTTGTACTGTTCTTTTCCCGATCTAACGCAATTCACTAGTAACAAATCCGTATTTCCGGTATGACAGATTTAGCCCTGACTCCTATCCCTGAGTTAAATGCACTTTTTTTTTTCTCGTGGATTATCTTGTTGTTTCACCTGAGGTTTCGTCAGTGTATTTCGCAGCCAATCAAAACGTCATCTGTACAGATGCTGCGACAATAATTTGACAGTGAGAGTCTGTTTCCTGTCCTTGTAACAAGCGGAGTCAAGTTTGGACAGGGCGTTTTTCGCCTTAGCCCCCCCCACTCCTTAAAAAAAATTACCATGTCCTCTTGACGCTGTCTAGTACGTCCTTGTTTGGAGATTGCATTTAAAACGTCAACCTCTGCCGCCGTCAATAGGCTATGCTTGGAACACTAGGTCAAGCTGGGTTAATAACTTACAGTAAAAAAAACACGACTGTGGAGAATGAGATTGAATAGGACATCTTGAAGGTGTAATTAATTTATTTATTTGATTCGTGGTTTACGCCGTACTGCAGAATATTTCACTTATACGACGTACGGCGGCCAGCATTTGGTGGGAGGAAAATAGGTAAAGCCTGGGCGAAGCCTACGGCCATCCGCAGGCTGCTGACATGCCTTCAGAATTACGACAGGACAGGGAGCCAGCATGAACTGATTTGAATTTACAGCGACCGCATTGGTGAGAGGCTCCCGGATCATTGCGCCGCGCTTACACGCTAGTCATCTCGGCCACGGAGGCCCCCTGAAGGTTTACGGTTCTGCGAGAAACATTCTTTAAAAGGTTAATTCGTGATACTGGAAACACTTTCTCTCAGTTAGTTAAATGAGAGGTTTTGAAATTAAAATTTTTCAGGGAATCTTTTTGTAGATTTTCTTAGGATCGTTTCCCACTATGGCAAGAACCTTGAAGGGTTTTATTTGGCACCCTCTGCTCTAGTAGTGTAAATTGTGACTGGGGATTACCAACAATTGCATATTCCGTTTTAAGGTTTATGAGTAAGATGGCAATAAGGAACCCTACGAAGACACCCAGTGTACATGTACCAAAGATATGTAATATATACGGAATAGCGGCGAAGTGGGTTATCGTTCACATTGTCCAAAAGCAGGCCCTGCTGTACAAAGTAATTCTGGCGCCCAGTTAAAGCAGCTCCGCGTGCATGTTAAAAATGCGTTTTTTTTTTTTTTCGCTTTCATTGAGAGAATGCTAAATTCTTCAATAACTTGCCAAAGGCTGGTGGTTTATACCCAGGGCTTTGGCTTTTCCTCCGCGTATAAAACTCAATGCAATTGTATATAAGTGCAAACTTATTGATTTCGGCTTTAAACAATCAATCAATCAATCAATCAATCAATCAAATCCAAAACAAACATGCTAAGAATCTAGGCATCAAAACAGACATATATCAGCCACAGTTATGAAGCTGGACTGAATTCTGGACATGTAAGTCACTGAAAAATTTCAAAAATATAGATTGAAAGTCTTTTGGTCTTTGAACAAACTTTGAACAAGTCCATTTCAGATGTACCATCTGGGGATTCAAGCAAAGTTAGATATATATCTTTGTTATCATTAACGTACCATTTAATGAATGAGAAAGATCGGTGAGGATTACTCTCGAAACCACAATAAAATGAGCTTTGCTTGAGGATTTATGCATTTTTGGAACAAAATTTCTAAATTTATTTTGTTTCCATTTATTGCATCAGATGTTGATGGCAATGGCCTGTGATATCTAGATTTCAGTCTTACTATTGTCATTTGTAGATTTCAGCCTGACCATTGTCGAGTATAGATTTCAGTATGGCAATCTGACCACTGCCGTGTGTAGATTTCAGTCTGACCATTGCCGTGTGGAGATTTCAGTCTGACCATTACCGTGTGTAGATTTCAGTCTGACACTTTGACTATTGTCATTTGTAGATTTCAGTCTGACTATTATCGAGTATAGATTTCAGTATGGCAATCTGACCGCTGCCGTGTTTAGATTTGAGTCTGATCACTGCCGTGTGTAGATTTCAGTCTGACACTTTGACTATTGTCATTTGCAGATTTCAGTCTGACTATTGTCGAGTATAGATTTCAGTATGGCAATCTGACCATTGTCGTGTGTAGATTTCAGTCTGACCATTGACGTGGGTAGATTTCAGCCTGACCGTTGTTGTGTGTAGGATTCAGTCTGACACTTTGACTATTGTCATTTGCAGATTTCAGTCTGACCATAGTCGAGTGTAACTTCCAGTCTGGCAGTGCGAACGTTTTCATTAGTAGATTTCAGTCAGCCACAAATGGACATTTTCGTGTGTTGAATTCTGCCTGACTGTCTGGCCATTGTCCTGGGTAGATTTTAGCCTGACTGTCTGGCCATTGTCCTGGGTAGATTTCAGTCTGACACTTTGACTGTTGTCATTTGTAGATTTCAGTCTGGCCATTGCCCTGCGTAGATTTCAGTATGGCAATCTGACCACTGTTGTGTGCGCTGAACTATAGCGTGTTGGGTACGTATAAATTTCATTTTGCAAGTCAGACCATTATAGCAATCCGATTTCAGTCAATAAGCCTGCTACTATTGTAAACATCGCCACCCCACTCCTTTACGGGTATGTGCAAAGCTGGTGTTTCTAGGTTTGACAATGGTTTTGGAACAGGGATCAAGGTAAAGCTGGTCAATATTACCCCTACCTCAAATTCATACAAAAATTGCAATTCTTACAAGTATTGCGTAAAGTCACGGGACTTACGGTTATGCAATTTACATACCGTGGTGAAATTTTGAATCAAAAGTTATAGCAAACGATTAGGCACTTTTATTTTTTTTCTTCTTCAACAATCTGCACTCCATTCAACACTATATGGTAGGTATGAATGACAGATAATGCAATTAGCTTTGCTCAGAGCTAACCTTGGATTTATTTATTTATTTGCTTGGTGTTTTACGCCGTACTCAAGAATATTTCACTTATACGACGGCGGCCAGCATTATGGTGGGTGGAAACCGGGCAGAGCCCGGGGGAAACCCACGACCATACGCAGGTTGCTGGAAGACCTTCCCACGTACGGCCGGAGAGGAAGCCAGCATAAGCTGGACTCGAACTCACAGCGACCGCATTGGTGAGAGACTCGTGGGTCATTACGCTGCGCTAGCGCGCTAACCGACTGAGCCACGGAGGCCCCTACTAACCTTGGAGACTAAAGCACAAGTAAATTTAACATTTATTTATTTGAATGGTGTTTTAAGCCGTACTTCACCTATACGAACCCCACGAACCCCAGCCGGTTGCTAGAAACCTGAAGAAAGAAAACTACAAGTAGTTCTTTTCTTTTAACGTCAGATGTAACCTCTTACATTTACATACACAAGTTTACTTCAAGCATAAAATTCGCCGACATCAGTGAACACTTTTGGGTAAAGCGTTAACCATCGATTGGCCCTATAAATGTACAGCCATGTGAATGCTTCCTCCGTTGGTGTGTCTTGACGTGAGTGGGATAATTAGCGGCAGAGTTATTTTCAATTAAGATGTAGGTTCTATCACTGCGCGCAGGATGTTTTCACCACTTGACCTGCTCTGCATTGGTATTCTATCTGTCAGAATGTTGATCCTGAACAAATACTTTTGTAGTCAAGATCAACAAGGCTACCTCATTTTGATATTCAAGGGGAGCAAGGTTGTCTGTTAGCTCTTAGAAATAAATATAAATTCGACAGAAAAAACGACTTGAAACCTTTATTTGACTTTGTTCGGAATTCTCATGACCCTATGTAGAGAGATCGCGTTATAAGTTATGAAAGGTAGAATTTCCATGCTTAAAAATGTTGACCTATCACCTACACCACAATAGTTCTGAAATCTTTTTAAATGTTTGTCAGTGTTCATGAAGAATACCTCAAGATCTCAAAAGCTACACCCTTTTTGTGGGAAAGTAAGTGGGAGGCTCTAGTGGAGGGGTGGTGGTATCCCATCTGGTGACAAAATACAATACGTAAGCACATTTCCCCCGAACACTTCTTGGTAAAGTCCGTCAAATAATTGAGACATTTTTCTGGAACTCTTAAAGTATAGATCGTCAATTAAGTTTTCAAAACCCAATCAAAATTTTAAATCGTATACTACATCATGATGAACAATCTTCTGTAAACGCTCGCTAATTTATTTTTCTTTATTGACTTACTTATTTATTTGTTTATTTCACTGGAGTTCTACGCCATACTCAAGAATGTTTCACTTATACGACGGCGGCAAATATTATAGTGAGGACAAAGCCAACTAGAGCTGCGTTTAAACACTAGCAAGTTAAACGTCTCTGTAAATTGCAGTACATGTTCTGGAATTAAACAGTTACAGTTGTTTGCCATGGGTTTAGCGTCACTTTCGATGTAATTATTTTGCGGTCGAATTACGCACAAAGTTATATTCGTCGACGGCAACAGTGCTGAGTAAATTATTGTAAGACAAATTTCATCTAAAATAACGGAAAGGAACGTGCCAAGATTAATTATTGGAATTTTGACTTAAGTCTGAGATCGATTCATGATCCTGGGACCACAACTTACAGCCGAACGTTAAAGTTAAATGTCCGATTCAATCCTCCGTGTTTTGAAGAGCAAAACATCATAAGGTAAATCACAATTTTAGCGCAGTAAACTATTTTAAAGTTAAGGCTATGTTCACTTACTTGTAAGCCGAAGATAGCTTCGTCTTGCCTGATTCCTGCGTTCTATAGGTTGTACAGTGCTGTCTCACTTTAGCAACAGGCTAAAGACACCAGGCAAAAAATTCTCCGCTTCTATCCTGAATTTAACATCGTTTTAAACAAGCTTTCGACCGTTTCATACGGTTACAAAATTGTGATACGCCTACTTTTGCATCGAATATCTCAGGAGAAACAAAACCAGACACGGAGTTTCAGTAACAATATAATCCCATAAAGTTAACCGTTTCTATAGAAGATTAGTTTAACATTAGTTAGTAAAATTAAAGCTGTATATATGTGCTGCTTCGTAAGTTAACATGCTTGGGACATGTGACGTTTTCACCTGAATTATAATGACTACGGTATAGAAGGCACCAGCAGAAAACCATTGAATGTCCCCATAAAGGTACACTCAAAAAATAATCTGTTAATTTTACAGAACGTCTGTTGTCTGAGTGATGCTAGAATGTATTGTAATGTTATTGCAGCAGATTATTCTGTTAAATATAACACTCATATTGTATAATATAACATAGAGATTCTAACAGATTAACAGGACGTTATGCTGAGTATGACGGAACATTTTGTTAAAATAACAGAATACAATCTAGCATTACTCAAACAACAGACTTTCTGTTAAAATTAACAGATTAATTTTTGGAGTGTATACTTGCCAAACCTCCAGGTCAGTCGAATGATCTAGCTTATTTTTTATATGAGTGGTTTATTTTCACTTATAGATATAATGGTGGTCAAGTCTATGGGTAGAGGAAATCAGTGTCCTGCTACAGGATGTAAGCCACCATAACGATCAGACAAATACCTCCTAAAACCGCAGAGGAAAAGCTTGCATTCGAACCGACGAATTCAGGGGTGATATAGCTGACCGGCTGTATACCAACACATTGAGGGGTGTGTGTACATGAAACGTTGGGGTTTCTTAATGTGCAATTTACGATGTGTTCACACTTAATGTGCAGTTTAGGATGTGTTTACACTTAATGTGCAGTTATGGATGTGTTCACACATAATGTTCAGTTTAGGATCTGTTCACACATAATGTTCAGTTTAGGATGTGTTCACACAATATGTTCAGTTTAGGATGTGTTCACACAATATGTTCAGTTTAGGATTTGTTCACACAATATGTTCAGTTTAGGATGTGTTCACACATAATGTGCAGTTTACGATGTGTTCACACAGTATGTTCAGTTGAGGATGTGTTCACACTTAATGTGCAGTTTAGGATGTGTTTACACTTAATGTGCAGTTATGGATGTGTTCACACATAATGTGCAGTTTAGGATCTGTTCACACATAATGTTCAGTTTAGGATGTGTTCACACAATATGTTCAGTTTAGGATGTGTTCACACAATATGTTCAGTTTAGGATTTGTTCACACAATATGTTCAGTTTAGGATGTGTTCACACATAATGTGCAGTTTACGATGTGTTCACACAGTATGTTCAGTTGAGGATGTGTTCACACTTAATGTGCAGTTTAGGATGTGTTCACACAATATGTTCAGGTTAGGATTTGTTCACACATAATCTTCAGGTTAGGATGTGTTCACACTTAATGTTCCGTTTAGGATGTGTTCACACATAATGTTCAGTTTAGAATGTGTTCACACATAATGTTCAGTTTAGGATGTGTTCACACATAATGTTCCGTTTAGGAGGTGTTCACACATAATGTGCAGTTTAGGATGTGTTCACACATAATGTTCCGTTTAGGATGTGTTCACACATAATGTTCAGTTTAGGATGTGTTCACATATAATGTTCAGTGTAGGATGTGTTCACACTTAATGTTCCGTTTAGGATGTGTTCACACATAATGTTCAGTTTACGATGTGTTCACACATAATGTGCAGTTTAGGATGTGTTCACACATAATGTTCAGTTTAGGATGTGTTCACACATAATGTGCAGTTTAGGATGTGTTCACACATAATGTGCAGTTTAGGATGTGTTCACACTTAATGTTCCGTTTAGGATGTGTTCACACATAATGTTCAGTTTAGAATGTGTTCAAACATAATGTGCAGTTTAGGATGTGTTCACACATATAAAAGTGCAAAAAAGCTTCTCGTCTTTCTTCTACAGGTGTTAAATCACGTTAAACTGCAGATGACGTCATTTGTCATTTGAGTACTTATTCAGAAATAACAACATATATGTTTTCATTTCACTTTTCTTCATGATCTTCGATTTGTCGTAATTAAAATTTATTTGACTCCTATCCATGCAGGTTTATTGGCTCACACCGATGACGAAGAGGAGTCTTTTGGTGTGTGTATATATACTGTATGTAAATACACTGTTGCCAAAGTACTGCCGCGACTGAAGTATAGCGCGTCCTTGTTCCTTGCTCTCACCTCGTACAGCTGAGCGCCAATTGAGGCAGCGACAAGTGCCATTTTTAAAGTCACTTCTTTATGACCTGATCCGGGTTTGATCGCAGATTTTCCGACTTCAACGCCGACGTTCTAACGCTACAGGCCACCGAAGCAATTCTCAGTTGCATTCCTTATAGTTGTCATGATTTATTTATTTATTTATTTATTTATTCATGTATTTATTTATTTCATTGGTGTTTTACGCTGTACTCAAGAATATTTCACTTATGCGACGGCGGCCAGCAGTATATGGTGGGAGGAAATCGGGCAGAGCCCGTAGGAAACCCACGGCCATCCGCAGGTTGCTGCAAGACCTTCCCACGTGCGACCGGAGAGGAAGCCAGCATGAAATGATTTAAACATATCATGAAGTGATTAAAGATACCTGCAAATGATTGTAGATATCTATATAAATTATTTTATGACATCGTCAAGGGTTGGAGATTTTATTAAAAACTGAATAAATAGTAAAACGGTTTGCCTTTCGATCCCCCACCCCAACCCTTGATAAATATTTCCCGGTCCCTGGTACGTGATAAAGCTGTCTAAATCCAGATGAGTACCACGGCACACCTTTCGGGTGTGTCTGCAGCGCATGCATGGGAATAGAGCGAAATATCTTTTGAAGGCTGTGTGCTGCGCCTACATAGATGTCTGGGAAGGCGTTTTATAACCCAGGTAACAATACTGACCATAGAAACGAAGGGTTTCGCAATCGTATGTCCGACTGAAGGAGCTAACGTTCCAGGATGGGTGGGTTGGGAAAGATCACGGACCGGCTTGCTTGTTAAGTACAGCTGTATTTGCTTTTTGACGATTCGTGTGTCATCAGCAGTATCAGTCTGTTCCTCTCGTGATAGGCAGGATATGTGTGTATCATTCTTTTTCTTTCTTTCACCTTTTACATTATAATACAGATCATATTAACCTATATATTTCGTTTTTTATATTTGTCGCTGCTAGGAACCAAGTAATAGGCCTGTTTATGGAAGGGGAGAAATAAACTGTGAATTTGTCACAAAAATCCTTTTATCCTACATGTGGTACAATATTGTCCAAAAACTGTTCTACAATAGCCGATGTAACCGTGCTGTAGTCTACCAGCTTATTACACGTAATAGCTCTGGCCTCGGGGGAAGGAGGTGATCTTAGACCTAAGTCAAAATTTCAGTCATTAAGCTTGGTGTTTACGATAACTTACTTTTGTTTTACAATAACTTACCAATAATTTACGTTGTCAAGCAATATTTTGACCTTGTTACGTAAGAAATGAAGCTTGTTACTGTGTAATTCTACAACAACGTACACGGATGTTAATGAAGAAAATAGGCTTTATACAAAAGTAAAATACTACAATTTTAATTGATTGTTATCGTAAATTATTCCATTAAATCTCTGTAATAGTGGGCCTATTACAACATGCATTTATTCTTACGGCTTACTTCGTATAGGTCCTATAGCCGGCAAAACTGTCTCGACTTTCTGTTTTAGAAATTGGAAAACAAACTTCCGATATGTAGGCTACTTACCCGGTATTTATTTATTTATTTATTTATTTATTTATGATTGTTGTTTTACGCCATGCACTAAGAAATATTTCAATTAATATATGATGGTGACCAGCATCATAGTGTTTTAAGGGGAGCTCACTCCTTGCTTTACGATCACGAAAACCGATAGGTGGCGCAGTTGCAAACTGAGACGTGAAAAAAGTTTTGGCTGGACTGCTAAATTTGAAAGATGTCAGTGTTGATTTGTTAGGATAGTTTAAATGTTTATAATATGGACGATACAACTTATCGAATATACGAAGGTAAGATTAAAACACAACCCGTACAAACGTCACAATAAAATGTAAGGTTTGATCAATTTCCAGTTTTATAAGCGCAACAACAACGCCAAGACGTATGATTTGTTGAATCAGTGGTACATTTCCCGAGACAATTTAGTACTATTAAACACTACATTTGCCTTTCCATCAGAAGTGTTGGTGACAATCTGTTAAATAAAGCAATATGTTTCTTGTGTCAATAATTTAGGCATCAATGACATTAAATCTGATTGTTATTTAATGTTTATGGTTAATTAAGGTGAAAGTAAAAATTAGTAGTTTAGCAGTTCTCGTGACATTTTCCAAACTTCTTTTACAGAGGCATCAAGATGGTAAGTATGCCATATGCATATAAGTACATAGAGAAAAAAAAAGGAACATCACTTGAATTAGGGCTATGACTTCAGAAATATGCCTATTTCAGTTCAGTTTCTCGTATTTTAATGTTTTTTAATTTATATTGTGCTTCTTTGTATTTCTAGTAATGCTAGATGTTTGAGTTTGTTTTTTGAGTTACATTTTTAGCTGAGGAACAATTTTGAGAATTTAACAGCAATGACAGCAGTATGAGTTCTTTATAGTCCATGGATACAAAAAGTTAACACAAACAATGGTGGAAACAGTGTAGGAGTGATCATTATTTCTTTTTCATTTCTTCCTAATTTTCTAATCTATGATTGTAAAATGCTAAAAGTGCATGTCATCATGATTAAATTAATTTTAGTGTGAACAAGTTTGTAATTAGTAAGCTCAGTAATTTACAAAATGGGACAGCCTTTCCTGTTTTAACAGGTGAAAGCATATTTAAACCAGGAGAATCTTACAATGTACTGTTATCAAACATTCACACAGTCCAGTTTTTTGTTTATTATGCATATTACGGCTTTGTTCACTTCAGCCTGGAAGAAGCTGTGAAAGAGGCAGAAAAGCCTTCCAATGTGGACATACAGTTGTTGTTGTCAAATGTTCAACATTCCCAGAGTATGATATTGGGACTGGCACAACATGAGCCTAATGAGCCCTTCAAGGTAAGACATAGGTGTGTTTGGGGGACAGTCTATACATGTACATGTATGAGTCTTTTGGTAAAGAAAGCTTTTTTTATTATTAATTAATTTTTTCTTTTGGATAAATGAAAAGTAGGGAAAGTTTGAGGTATGTGGCTTAAAAAAAGTGTTACCTTCGTACAGGAAAAAGGTGTTGGAACGAAAATTCCCAAGAAGGCAAAGTAAATGCCTTTCTTGATAGTTTTTGTGGCATAAATTATATTGAAAATGTACAGAATGTTTGCTTAGGTTAATAGTCAGTCAAGTGGATCTCAGAATCACTTTTCTCTTTTTCAAATATTTTTGGCACTAACATTTGTTTTTGACTGTAATGTGGTACAATACATGCACTTGTATATATTATCCTTAAATTCTGTGGAATTCTGACTAATGTTTTTCTGTTTCATCACAACTACATGTAGACAGCTTTACATCAGCTAGCTCAGACATTGGAAGGACAGAGTAACCTACTGTTTGCAAAGATGAGACAACTGGATCAGCAACAAAATGAGCAAAAGAAGACCTCACCAAGGAAGAGACGCACCAAGGAAGAAGGTTCAGCTACCCATGTCAGAGATAAATATAATTTAAAAAATTTGATATTGTTTATATTTTGGGGGGTTTTCTGAATATGTGAGCATTCGTATTGTTCTTCAAATGCCACTGGATTTTCATTTTCAAAATTAAGTCATAATTTATAATTCCATTCCAAGAATATCAACTTCAACAAAGTTGAAAAATTGATGAGATTGTTCAGTGCTGATCAAGCCTTTGAATTTAAATATAATACAGTGAATACTAGGCAAAAAGGCTTGACGTGGATGACAACATACTCTTTCCAGACAAAAAGAACTTAGCATTCTCTTATCTGACAACCTTTAAAATTTTTCTTATAATGCTGCAGGCGGCTACATGTACCATAAATTATTTTGTGTATATAAAAGAAAAAATGAAGATAAATTGTTTTTCTTACTGGACACACTAACATCTGCAGCTAACACTGAATGTCTTGTCACTTAATACCTGGTACTATTGCAGACATAGAGTGCAGTACTCATGCTAGTGGAGACAGTGCAGAGAAGTTTAACAGATCGCTGGCTATTGAGGAAACCATCGTAAGAAAGAGCAGCATCAAATTCAGTGATGTGGCAGGGTTATATGAGGCAAAACAAGCTCTGCGAGAAGCTATCATTATGCCACTTCAGTATCCACAATTATTCACAGGTAATTTACGTATTTGAAAAATTTGAAGAATACCATACCAGTAACATATGTAAGACATTATTAAGGCTTCTGGGCATGAGATTTGTCCTCTTTTTGGAGGAATTCCTCTTTATTTATACAAAAAATACTTCAAACAAATGCTCAGAATTTAATTCAGAAATGCTGAAAATGTCAAAATTATGAGTACGTTATAGTTTCCTTTCTTTCATCCCAGTGTCTGTCTCATCCGTGGCTTCTTTTCAATGTTACGTGGGAAGGTCTGTCAGCAAACCGCAGCTGGTCGTGGGTTTCCCCGGGGCTCTGCCCTGTGTCCTCCCAACATAATGCTGGTCACTGTTCTATAAGTGATGTACTCTTGAGTAAAAGGGCAAGCTTATAAAGGAATTATTTACAATCTCCTGATGTCAGTCAGATGTCAGATGTGCAAATCTGTATTTGACCATATCTTTGTTCATACCTGAAATTAAGACAGACTTAAGATAAGTTATAAGTTAAGTTATACTTAACTAAATATTGAAAGGTTGAAAGCAATCCATGTCAAACAGCGAATGTACACAACATACATAAAATGATCAGCAGTTACGATTTAAGATCTATTTATGCGCTAAGACTATGACGTACTAAAATATTCAGATCTCTCTGTTTCTGATATTCAAGCAAAATTATTGTGTAAAATACTGCTCAAGTCATGAATAAGTCATGAGTCCTGCATGTTCTTGTTCAATATAAAACAGAATATAAATTGATATATTCTGATCAGGTGGAAGAAAGCCGTGGAAGAGGATATTACTGTATGGTCCCCCGGGTACTGGCAAATCCCGCTTAGCACAAGCTGTCTCCGCAGAGATCCAGTCTGCCTTCTACAGCGTCTCCAGTGCTGATCTAGTCTCTAGCTGGGTTGGGGAGAGTGAAAGGTGAGGAAGAGTTACTCCCCATTAGTTTTTTCACCCTTAATTCTGCATGTGGAATGACTTTGTGCACTCGCAAAATTCATCTGTTAAACTTTTCCATGTGAAGTTTTAAAATGGGTTAAAGCCTTTTTGTGGGAGACACTGTTTTTCAGGTAGGATTTTATTTATTTATATGATTTGTGTTTTACGCCTTACTCAAGAATACTTTACTTACTAGTATGCAATGGCGGCCACCATAATGGTGAGACGAAACATCAGTCGGGCTCGTGCCTGGTTCATTGCTCCAAACTAGCAGGCTGTTTCAGATAAGAATGATTTGTTGTTACTATAATTTAAATCACGGTGACTGTGGATGGAGCCATGTATTAAGGATCAGTTAACTTGTTGCAGCCATGATTGAAGTGTTGGATCAGCTGTCAGGCTTGATTCTAGGTTCTAATACCTGGACACTCCATTTCCTAATTTTCTCCCAAATGTGTCCCTTTTCTAAAGGCAAAAACTAGGCCAAAGATGACT
Organism: Liolophura sinensis; assembly: GCF_032854445.1. Lineage (NCBI taxonomy): Eukaryota > Metazoa > Mollusca > Polyplacophora > Chitonida > Chitonidae > Liolophura > Liolophura sinensis. The sequence goes on along the minus strand of NC_088296.1, from coordinate 11,844,001 downwards.
CAACTGAATTCACACATTCAGCTGCCTTAATGAGTGCCTCCCCCACCCCACCCCCCACTTTATAATATCGCTAGGGTACATGTACCTGCCCCTTAGTTCCTTCTAGTGGATTTGGACCTAGTGCCAGAAGCTACAGTTTCACATCATGAAGTTTTATAGTATCAAGGTTGTTTAAAATGCAGCTTCAGTCCCAAGAGAGGCCAGGAGGAAATATTAAACTGATATGAAAGATATCCCATGTAATATAGTTATCACCTCGTTTCAAAAGAATTTTCAATGAATGACTCTATTTAACCCCTAGAAGTAAAGAGTCCTCAAAAACAAAATCCTCAGCACTGTCTGTAAGATTTTCCTGATGTGATGTGATAAAACTCCTTATGTGACAATGAATCAGGCAGATATGACCTCAAAGAAGGCAGTTATATATTCTGGAATTACGTCAGCTGTGTTAAAGAGTATGACGTCATTTGTGTTTATACATAAATGATGGGTGAGGTTGTGTGTTCTTGTAAGACGTAACACCAGGCAAAATTGGAAACGTAAGAAAACTTTTGTTTCCGTATTATCCTCCCAAACTAACAACAGCGGCTTTAATAAAAATGCATTTTTTTTTTACAATGTAAAAAAGCAATTCCGACTACTTTGATTCGTATCATTTAACCTTGCTTTGAGGACATACAAGTCTTCACACTGAAGTAGCTCTTTAAGCCTGTTTAAAGATTTTACATGTTTGTATGCAGAAGTGTAGCGAACAGGTATTCCGTTCAAAAGAAATGCTTAGTAATTGTCTGATTTTATGTCTTTACCTCAGTTTTTTTTTCTCCATGTTTACAGGCTTGTCAAAGAGCTGTTCCATCATGCTACAAAACAAGATGGCAGATCGGTAGGGATAATTTACATCTATGGGAAGGCGTGAAACCAAACTGGATGTGATGCTTGTAAAAATATTCAGTGTGATCATAAGAAAATGGATATAGTTATTGAATAGGGTTTGCAGCTTAAGAAGACCCCAGCCCTCCCTCCATTAAACAGGCAATACTGAAGGCCTGCGGCCCAAAATCCATATACCAAGAACAGCTGAAATTAGTGGTATTCACTAAATATCAGACTTGGATGCCTACCTGTACTATTTACAGTGTTAAAGTCATCCTTGAAAAAGTAAGATGTGACCTGCTATGTAAATTTAAGGGAGTTCATTAACAATTGTGAATGGTAACACACACACACGAGTGAGGCTGATATTTGGTGAAAGCTTGTAATTATTTGGGCTATACTAAAATAATAGCAAAAATTTGATTGCATTTGTCCTGATTGTTTTTGGTTTTTTTGTCACAACTCTCTGGAATAGACTTTAGATACACATTAGTTAGAACACATTTGAATGTTGATCTGGTTCATACAGTGTCTTAAAATCCTTAAAAATGAGAGGCAAAAGTAATGCCCTTAAAATTCTGGAAAAAAGGCAAAATAGGTTATCCTGACACCAAAAAAATCTACTCTAATTCTTCAATCTTTTCAACTGCCTCTGTAACCAAAATGTAAGACATTTTGGTCCATGGAGAGAACTCTGGAGTGGAGAGAACCCTGGGTCGTGGAGAGCTCTTGGCCATGAAGAGAACTCTGGGTTGTAGAGACACAATTTGCTTAGTTTTATGAGGATTATATTTTTAATGACTTAAACAAATCCTTTTTAGTGTCGTTTTCATGATAATTGTATGCATAACTTCCAGCGAGAAAATTGCTTTAGTGGTTGAAGAAGTTATAGATTTACTATAAGTAAGAACTGTACAGTTGAGCTTGTAAAAAGTTAGTGAACTGTGCATTCACTCTTTATTGACTTAAAACAAAGGACATTATAGGTGTACATGCATGTCGGATTTCAGACACATAAAGATAAACATATAATATGCTAATATGTATAATGTGGATATTTTAAGGTCAATATCAACCAAGCATCATTACTGTGATCATGTAATTCATGAGTTGGTTGTACCCTTTTGTCATGAATTGGTTGTACCCTTTTGTCATGAATTGGTTGGACCCTTTTGTCATGAATTGGTTGGACCCTGTTGTCATGAATTGGTTGGACCCTGTTGTCATGAATTGTTTGGACCCTTTTGTCATGAATTGGTTGGACCCTGTTGTCATGAATTCGTTGGACCCTGTTGTCATGAATTGTTTGGACCCTTTTGTCATGAATGGGGTGGACCCTTTTGTCATGAATTGGTTGAACCCTTTGTCATGAATTGGTTGGACCCTGTTGTCATGAATTGGTTGGACCCTTTTGTCATGAAATTTCAGGTCATTAAGGGGAATTATTTTTATCAGAATAGAACATTTTATTAATCAGAACAGATTAGTTTTATTAGTGTGTATTAGTGACCTACATGTAGCTGTATTTCATGACCTAAACTAATTCAGGACTTTTGTCTATTTTTACTCCCCTTATTATTTACAGATATGTGTATAGCAAGTAAAGGCAAAGTTCTGACCTTGAGGAGTCCTTGAATTTTGAAAAATAGTTAGGAAAGGTCCCAGCAAAGACCATGAATTTTGTGATGTGAAAAGTGTATGAGCAGTGTGTTGGATTATCTCCCCTTGTGAATATGACCATGTATAAACCTATAGAGAATTATTACAGAAAAACTTAATGGAAAGTGACTCAGATTTTTTAAGTTAAGTGAAAATTAATAGAATCTGATTACTCGTTAAACTTAAAGGTGACAACTGAAAAGAAGGAAAATAAATATAAATCAAGTTAAGTTTGTTTGTAACTGTGTGAATTTTCATCATATTCATTTATATTGCAAGAAAAACAAATAAGAGCTGAGACACATTTTATCATTTGTCCAAATTAAATATATGTACGCTTGTTTCAGGTGATTTTTATTGATGAAATTGACAGCGTCTGTCGTCAGCGGAGCTCTCGTGAAGAGGAGCACACTCGACGAATCAAAACTGAACTTCTGAAGCAGATGGAAGGGGCAGACAACTCTAACCAGTCTGACAAAATCTTTCTGCTGTGTGCCACCAACTGTCCTTGGGAGTTGGACCCGGCATTTCTCCGCAGGTTCCAGAAGAGAATTTACGTCCCCTTACCAGACAAGTACAGCCATTATCTGAGTGTCTCAAGTTAAAACTTACCCTAAATGGCCCAGAAATTTTGTCCATGATTAACTTGCCTATTTTGCCTAGTTCTGAGAGGTCTTTTGATTTTAGAAAGGAGTTTTGAGGTTTGCTTGGAACATAGGGCGCTCAATTCTGTGCTATTCTGATGGAAAATTGTAAGTTTCAGCACCAAAAATAACATTGTGTGACATTTATTTTCCTCTAGAAATGAACTTTTGTGGAAGACATTTGAGGTCATTAAGGGGAATCACATTCTAATCAGAACAGATTAGTTGAATTTGAGTGTTCAGAGTGACCTACATGTAGCTGTATTTCCTGACCTAAACTAGTTTAGGGTTTCCATCTCCGGCCGTACCTGGGAAGGTCCGACAGCAACCTGCAGATGGTCGTGGGTTTCCCCTGGGGCTCTGGCCGGTTTCCACCCACCATAATGCTGGCCGACGTTGTATAAGTGAAATATTGTTAAGTACGGCGTAAAACACCAATCAAATAAATAAAATAAATAAAACCCGGCCACCAAATGTACGGTACATGTTCATGTCTGTCTGTTTGTAGGTGTGCTCGTCTGGTTCTGTTCAAGATCCATGCTCGTGATAACACCATGGCCCTGGTGGAGAAAGAGTGGCAGGAGTTAGCGGAGCGCACCGAAGGTTTCTCCGGGAGTGATATCGCCACCCTCACCCTGGGGGCACTGTTTGAACCAGTCAGGGACCTACAGTCAGCCACACACTGGAGGACACTGCCCAGTAAGATCACTAGTCCAGGATTCATTTATGGATTGGTCCTTAGCGCCATAATCAAGAACATTTCACTTATGCGATCATTTTATTTTATTTTATTTATTTATTTATTTATTTGTTTAATTGTTTTTACTGCCACTCAAATAGTCCACACTTTTTCACGTATACATGCATGATGGCAGTTAGTATTATGGGTAGAGGAAATTAGGCTGCCGGATTTAAACTGCTGACTTTTGGTAAGTTTTCAACTCACTTTCTCTCTTGTGAGGTACTGACTCTCACACCATTCATATTGGTGGAAAGGAAGTGGTCTTCAGCTAAGGTGAGACTGCATAAGCTGAGCTACAAGGGCTGTCAACTACTTATCGTCACCAAAGCCGCTATGAAAAGTGAGAGCTGGATATCCACAAATTCACTTTCAAAGACTGGGATTGAACTCATTCCTTTTGGTTGGGATCCTAATTTATCTGACAGTTTAGGCTGATATTTGACAGTCTAATTGTGTGAAATAAATGAAATACCACAAATTCATTTCCCAAATTCTGAACCTTTTTCGGATTGCCTTACTCTGTATAAAACTGACCTCACAGTGTATATAGCTGAAGATCTGTACGCAAGGACTGTAAAATTGAGGAGGGCAGTTTATGAGTTGATTTCATTGAGTGTGGGAAAAGTTGTGGATGGGGTGAATTGATGGAAGGTAAGGGGTGATAGTGAAACTTTCCAGGTGTGTGAAATTAGCCAGTAAGGTGAGGTATGAAAGGTTGGTGAAATTTGTGGGTGAGGTGAAGAGTACATAGGGTGAGGTTTGTAGAAGGAGTGAAACTTTCCGGGTGTGTGAAATTAGCCATTGAGGCGAAGTATTAAGGTTGGTGAAATTTGTTGGTGAGGTGAAGAGTACATAGGGTGAGGTTTGTAGAAGGAGTGAAACTTTCCGGGTGTGTGAAATTAGCCATTGAGGCGAAGTATGAAGGTTGGTGAAATTTGTTGGTGAGGTGAAGAGTACATAGGGTGAGGTTTGTAGAAGGAGTGAAACATTTCGGGTGTGTGAAATTAGCCAGTGAGGTGAGGTATTAAGGTTGGTGAAATTTGTTGGTGAGGTGAAGAGTACATAGGGTGAGGTTTGTAGAAGGAGTGAAACATTTCGGGTGTGTGAAATTAGCCATTGAGGTGAAGTATGAAAAGTTGGTGAAATTTGTGGGTGAGGTGAAGAGCACATAGGGTGAGGTTTGTAGAAGGAGTGAAACTTTCCGGGTGTGTGAAATTAGCCATTGAGGCGAAGTATGAAGGTTGGTGAAATTTGTGGGTGAGGTGAAGAGCACATAGGGTGAGGTTTGTAGAAGGAGTGAAACTTTCCGGGTGTGTGAAATTAGCCAGTGAGGTGAGGTATTAAGGTTGGTGAAATTTGTTGGTGAGGTGAAGAGTACATAGGGTGAGGTTTGTAGAAGGAGTGAAACATTTCGGGTGTGTGAAATTAGCCATTGAGGCGAAGTATGAAGGTTGGTGAAATTTGTTGGTGAGGTGAAGAGTACATAGGGTGAGGTTTGTAGAAGGAGTGAAACATTTCGGGTGTGTGAAATTAGCCATTGAGGCGAAGTATGAAGGTTGGTGAAATTTGTGGGTGAGGTGAAGAGTACATAGGGTGAGGTTTGTAGAAGGAGTGAAACATTTCGGGTGTGTGAAATTAGCCAGTGAGGTGAAGTATTAAGGTTGGTGAAATTTGTTGGTGAGGTGAAGAGTACATAGGGTGAGGTTTGTAGAAGGAGTGAAACATTTCGGGTGTGTGAAATTAGCCATTGAGGTAAAGTATGAAAAGTTGGTGAAATTTGTGGGTGAGGTGAAGAGCACATAGGGTGAGGTTTGTAGAAGGAGTGAAACTTTCCGGGTGTGTGAAATTAGCCATTGAGGCGAAGTATGAAGGTTGGTGAAATTTGTGGGTGAGGTGAAGAGCACATAGGGTGAGGTTTGTAGAAGGAGTGAAACTTTCCGGGTGTGTGAAATTAGCCATTGAGGCGAAGTATGAAGGTTGGTGAAATTTGTGGGTGAGGTGAAGAGTACATAGGGTGAGGTTTGTAGAAGGAGTGAAACATTTCGGGTGTGTGAAATTAGCCAGTGAGGTGAGGTATTAAGGTTGGTGAAATTTGTTGGTGAGGTGAAGAGTACATAGGGTGAGGTTTGTAGAAGGAGTGAAACATTTCGGGTGTGTGAAATTAGCCATTGAGGTGAAGTATGAAGGTTGGTGAGGTGAAGAGCACATAGGGTGAGGTTTGTAGGAGTGAAACTTTCCCGCTGTGTGAAATTAGCCAGTGAGGTGAAGTATGAAAAGTTGGTGAAATTTGTGGGTGAGGTGAAGAGCACATAGGGTGAGGTTTGTAGAAGGAGTGAAACATTTCGGGTGAGTAAAATTAGCCATTGAGGTGAAGTTTGTGGGTTGGTGAAATTTGTAGGTGGCATGAATAAAATATGTGCTTTCAGCTGAAAATTGTTGATGCGATAATTTGAGTTTAAGATTCTGGGAGGGCCACAATCCATGATGCAAAATGAGATGTTTTTCTGCTTGTAGATGGGAAGCTAACGCCTTGTAATCCGTCCTTTCCAAGAGCTAAACAGGCAAACATGACAGACCTTCCTGCAGATCGGGTATGCAAATATACGCTAATATATGCTAATTTACACGATTCTAGCCAATTCATTGGCTGACCTGATTATGGGAGGAACTGATATGATATTATGACCGGGGTTAGTCAAATGTACATGTGGAAAGTTAATCCCCACACTTAATCTACTGAACTCTGCATGTTAACAAGCTGGACACAGTTGACTGCCCAGATAGATTTGATTGATTTGATTGATTGGTGTTTTACACCGTACTCAAGAATATTTCACTTGTACGACGGCGGCCAGCATTGTGGTGGGTGGAAACCAGGCAGGGCCCGGGGGAAACCCACAACCATCCGCAGGTTGCTGACAGACCTTCCCACTTACCGACCAAAAGGAAGCCAGCATGAGCTGGACTTGAACTCACAGCGACCGCATTGTTGAGAGGCTTCTGGGTCATTACGCTGGGCTAGCGCGCTAACCGACTGAGCCACGGAGGCCCTGCCCAGACTATAGCTTGATTTAACTATTCGTATGTCACATGTCTATTATAACTATTTTACATGTACATGTATATTACACTTGACCACTGCATGTGTGTACACAGCTTTTCTGTTTCTTGTTTACTAGTAATGTACATGAATTATTAGGATGATCATATTGCTAATTTACACAATTCTTGCCAGTTCATTGGCTGACCTGATTATGGGAGGAATTGATATAATATTGTGACAGCACGAGAGTTCCACCACACATCTACTACCCTCATCCTTCAACCGTTTCAACCACCTCTGCAGCCAGTATTTTGAAACATTCTGAGAGAACTATGAGGTGCAGAGAAATAATCTGCACAGTTTTATGAGGCTTGCATTTTAATTGATATAAACAAATCATTTTATTTTTCATAATAATTGTGTGCATAAATTCCACTTTAAAAAGTGTTTAAGCGGTTAGAAAAAGGTTGAAGATTTACACTGCTATTGGATATTCATGTACCCAAATTCCTCAACCGTTTCCTATAATTTATGTAATTTATGCACATTTTCAGTTTGATCTTGGAGACAAGACTATATTGGTCGGACTGGCCTGTTTCAAGGCTTCCCATGAAGACTAATTTTATCAGTGTACGGGGAATGATGACTTCAGAATATGCTTGAATAAAAACCTTGCAAATATGCGCAGAAGTTGAAGAATTACAGTACATTTAACCTAAGATAATTACTTTGCACAACTGAGCAGGTTTTAAGCAAGATTAATTCTTTACTAAATGTCTCTCCTGAATTGCAGTGTAAATTGTAATTATTTGTCACGTGTAGTATTTGTCAACAAATTATTTATGGATGACAACTTCTGTATGTGGGAAGGTCTGTCAGCAACCTGCGGATAGTTGTGGGTTTCCTCCAGGCTCTGCTTGGTTTCCTTCATCATAATGCTGACTGCCGATGTGTAAGTGAAATATTCTTGAGTACGGCGTAAAACACCAAATAAATAAATAAATGAATGACAACTTTTTAGTTTATTTACAGGTTTTAATTATAGTTTAATATGTTAGGACAGGCATTAAAACATTACCTTTAACATGTGTTAATGGACTAAAAAGTTGTCAAAAGAATTTCATGACATATTCTCGTACCCTCTCTGAAATGTGTCTTAGTTTTGCTGCTTTGTTTCAGATTCAGCTGTGTCACTGTGATGTGGCAATTCACCCATGTGATGTGTTAATGTCAGGCTTTGGCCAAGCCTGTCATCAGATTCACCCATGTGATGTGTCAAACTTTGTGCAAACCTGTCATGCCTGTTGTCACCAGTTTTCCAGTTTTGTTTCAGACTCAGCCATGTGATGTGTTATTTTCAGACTTTGTCCAAACCTGTCATCAGATTCACCCATGTGATGTCTTATCATCAGGCTTTGGTCAAGCCTGTCATCAGATTCACCCATGTGATGTGTTAATGTAAGGCTTTGTCCAAACCTGTCATCAGATTCACCCATGTGATGTGTTAATGTAAGGCTTTGTCCAAACCTGTCATCAGATTCATACATGTGATGTCTTATCATCAGGGTTTGGTCAAGCCTGTCATCAGATTCACCCATGTGATGTGTTAATGCAAGGCTTTGTCCAAAGCTGTCATCAGATTCATACATGTGATGTCTTATCATCAGACTTTGTCCAAACCTGTCATCAGATTCAGCCATGTGATGTCTTATCATCAGGCTTTGGTCAAGCCTGTCATCAGATTCACCCATGTGATGTGTTAATGTCTGACTTTGTTCAAACCTGTCATGCCCGTAGTCACTAGTTTTCCTGTTTTGTTTCAGACTCAGCCATATGATGTTTTATTGTCAGGCTTTGTCCAAACCTGTGGTCATCAATTTTCCTGTTTTGTTTCAGTTTAGGCCATGTGATGTGTAATTGTCAGATGGTTGTCCCAGCCTGTTGTGATGTTTTTCTGCTTTGTTTCAGATTCAGTCATGTGATGTGTTATTGTCAGATGGTTGTTCCAGCCTGTTGTGATGTTTTCCTGTTTTGTTTGAGATTCAGTCATGTGATGTGTTATTGTCAGATGGTTGTTCCAGCCTGTTGTGATAAGTTCTCCTGCTTTGTTTCAGATTCAGTCATGTGATGTGTTATTGTCAGATGGTTGTTCCAGCCTGTTGTGATAAGTTTTCCTGCTTTGTTTCAGATTCAGTCATGTGATGAGTTATTGTCAGATGGTTGTTCCAGCCTGTTGTGATGTTTTCCTGCTTTGTTTCAGATTCAGTCATGTGATGTGTTATTGTCAGATGGTTGTTCCAGCCTGTTGTGATGAGTTTTCCTGCTTTGTTTCAGTTTCGGCCATGCGATGTGTTATTGTCCGATGGTTGTTCCAGCCTGTTGTGATAAGTTTTCCTGCTTTGTTTGAGATTCAGCCGCATAATGTGGTAATGTCAGATGGTTGTCCCAGCCTGTTGTCATCATTTTTCTTATTGTGTTTCAGATTCAACCACGTGATGTTTTGATGTCTGATTTCCTGAGGTCCATTCACACCCACCGAACCACAGTCACAGAGACAGAACTGAAGAAATTCCACGAGTTTACAGCAACTTTCGGACAGCATGGCTAATATTATGACATTACTCTCATTTTCCTTTCATGATGAAAGAACTGAAGTGGCGTGGGAGAATGTATTTGGCCTTCATGTAAGATGACTTGAGTGACTCAAGCACAATTTATACTCATTGTGAGAAATGCCTTAAAGATGTGCTTTGATGTTTGTTTGAAGGGTACTTGTAGGACGATGTCATACTGGAAAAGTACGTTTCAGCATCAAAAGTATTATTTTACGACCCTTATTTGCATCTAAAATTACATCTATTTGAGTGAAGTGTTAGGTCATATACTAGCGCAGGTTTTGAGTTGAAAGCCATATCCTGTCAGACCAGTTTTCACGTTCATTATATCCCTCTCTGTAAATACATTTTGGTTTGATTTTCTTTGTATAAAAATGAACGGAAATTCACCTGCAATGTATACTGCACTATTCTGTCAAAAACCTTGTAAGACCTTCTGTATTTTCCCCAAAGAACTTGCCTAAAAATGACATTCTCGGGTTCATATTAGGATCATGAAATACTACTTTCAATACATTTATTTGTCCCTAATTTTTTAGAGATTAATGATGTCCTGGACAAAGACACTTATTGTATTTCTTGAAGATTTTATAATAAGTCAACATAATATTATACCAGTATAGAACATGCATAATTGTTGTAACTTCCAAGCTCTTATGGGTTTGTTATATTTTCTTCTGAAACATTGATTTATTTATTCTCTGAATTTGACAGTAACACTATGCAAGTTTATATTGCATAACTCCCAGTCTCTATACATTCCACAGAAAATTGTGAATAGAATTACTTGTTCCTTGTTACCTTTTGTTTGAATTAAAATTAAATGATAATTTTACAGTGCGAAAGTTTCAACTGATACTTATTTCATTGAAGATATACATTTCATGGAACATGTGGGCTTTTAATATAAATGTAATAATAAACAAAAGTGTAATGTATTTTGATCAGTCTTCTGAACACATTAATGTTGTCAACGGTGCAGAAAACATAAAAATTACATAAAGTTCAGATGAAAGACTGCAAATTTAGTTGTTAACTTTCTCTTAACTTCAAAACTTGGCTTTTGTGGCTGAGGTGGTTAGCAAGCCAGCGAGGCACAATGACCCAGGAGCCTCTCACCAATGCAGTAAATGAGGTCAAGTCCATCTCATGCTGGCTTTCTTTTCGGCTGTATGTGGGAAGGTCAGTGTCAGCAACCTGCAGCTGATCGTGGGATCGCCGAGGCTTTGCCTGGTTTCCTCCCACTTTTTCGTTCTAATACCAGTACTTAAGAGGTGTCCTAGACTTTCATGACAAATTTAAACATTAGTTCTTAAATATAAGCTCAGGAATTATTAAAGAACTACTCCTATGAGTGTCAAGACTTCTAACCCTAAATGATAAGGATTGAGATAGTCTGAATTTCTTTCCTAAATTCATCCATGCTTCAACGCCAGCAAAACTTCCCATCCTGTGCTCTCCTTGTGTTCTGGGCCAGTTGTTCAAAAGTGTATTAGCCAATACTGGTATTAAGTCATATTTTATATTTAAATTTTTAGCTGCACTCAGCAGCCACTACAATTATCCAAATCTGTGTATAACTGCAGCAGTTTTATTTCATATTTAATCCAGTGATACATTTTTTTTTTTTAGGCTAAGTACAAAATTGAAGACTTAATTGGTTGTTTAAAACGGGTTTCAGATTTAACTATAAGTGAAGTCTTCAGTGTTACACCTGGGATTAAGATAAGTCTATCATCAATAGCTAATCCCAGTTTACACCTAGTCCAAAAATAATTGCGTATGAGTATATTTCATATGACCTCAATATAATGCAGAATTTGGACAACTGTACTGGCTGCTGGATTTGGCTAAAATCCGAAATAGAAAATGACTTCATAGCACACACACGTATGTGTGCAAATGCATGGAGCACTCACAAATCTGCTGTATATACTCTCTTACACTGTAAACTGGGCGTGAAAATACACCGCGAGACTTGTCTCCTATCGCGAGAAATAACAGCTGGGGAATCCCCTAATCTCGCATCGGGCGTTCCTCCGATTAACCGATCACTGTGGAAGTCTTCTTTACAGGATTTATCGTTACGAGGTGTAGAAATGACAAGTTGGTTGATTTTTTTGTAAAATGTTTTCATTTATGGGAAAGCGATAGAGACTATCTTCGATGACAGAGGATTATCTTCACTGACAGTTACTGAGGTAGCGATAAAATCTGCACTGGTGAAAAGAATGCAACACTGACACTCCCGTGACAAATTCATTTCCATCATCAGGAAACAAACAGACCACAAAGCGATGTCACACCTTCCAGTGAGTAGAGTTGACTTCAGAATAAATATTCTCTTCGATTTGTGTCAGTAAAATGACCAGAGCTGTGTATACGTCAAAGACTTTTGTTACTGAACGATGATTTAGTAATTTTTCTGTAGGGCGCCCTCACTTGTTGACGCCATTTGCTCGAAACGAAAGTGAAAGTAAATGCCGGTATATGACTGATTGAAATATTATATGTTTTTAACGAATTTAAGACATCAGATAAGTGGTTTTACGTAAATTGAAGGACCCTGTGCTTGTGTGGGTGGGCGTGTTGGAGATTGTATGTATTTTAATACTACTAAACTGGCTTAAGTTGCTTTGGCACATCACTATAGTTTCACAAGGATTGGTTCCACCTACCCCTGAAGGAAATTTCGGTGAACACTTCGATTGTTAACCTTCACTGCCTGTCCAGTTTCTTCTTCACGATGCTTACAGGGTGCTATGCTGCCAGGCATATCATCCTAAAGGTAAACAGCCATCGGGAATCGTACAATTAATGTAGGCCCCTATAGTGCAAAGTAAAATTTGACGCGGAAAATCAGACCTGCCATTAATTAGTCAGTGGAGACCTGTATGATTTACCGTTAATTCAGAATACTGACTTGGGGACACATAAATGCCATAAATGATAATTGTGTGGCCAACACTTAAGTTTTCCTGAATTTTACAAGGTGAAATCAGGTGAGTTAATCAAGCAAAATTTGTCGCTTGAAAAGTGATAAGTTTGAGCTAAAATGCAGTACATATTAACATTCACTTTAACTGCACCATTATTGTTGGTGTGCTCAGTGAGCATCAACTTTGAACTTTTAATTCTTTTAATTTAATTGATATATGATTCCCACTTTTAAGTTAATTAATTTGAAATGAAGGCCAATACGGGGTACAATTTCTATATGCCCTAACTGTCACCACAATGAAGAGCAACTGAGAGACCATCACCCTATAATGATTGTGACCTCAATGAAGAGCAACTAAGAGACAGTCACCCTACAATAACTGCGATCTCAATGAAGAACAACTGAGAGACAATCACCCTACAATAACTGTGCTGTATTATTTTTCAGGAATTCCCAATGAAGAATTTTGCACTGTGAAACCATCGCATCATTTCTCATATTAATTGTGTCCCTTTTCATGCAATGCCTTAAAGTTGTCCTAGCTATTACAGATATGCTTAATTTCTTTATTTTACTGTGTAAGAATTCTTTGACTTGTATGATGACAGTCAGCTATAATGGGTAGAGGAAATGCAGCGTGCTAGGAATAAACCACCGACATTTGACAAATTACTGACTAACTTTGTATATGTGATGTGTAGACATGCATGTCAAATTAGTGAAATTCAAAAGGTCTTCAGCAGACAAGGTGTTTATTGTCCACTGCTCTTTGTCACCCACACTGCAGTGAGCGCAGGGGAATTTACAAATTCCCTTTGCAAGGCCACGGTTTTGAACTTGCCCCTCAACGTCATGTGCCCTAAAGAATGAATATAGATGCTTCATCTACATCAAATATAGATTCATGTATATTCAGATCTAGTTGTATGGACATTTTCCCTCCAGACATATTCCCCTCCAGACATTCCTCCCCCCCCCCCCCCCCCGATATATTCCCCTCTGGACATTTTCCCCTCCCTACATGTGAATATATCTGATAAAGTCTTCTGTGGTCTGTCCTCCATTATCCATAGTCAGACATTAAAACATTTGAAACTTTTACAAACTGGAAAGTTTTGGCAAACCTGCAGCAGAGTTTTCCATGTATGGCATTCATTTCATTTAAATCAACACTTTGTAAGACAATCAGTTTGTACAGTTTAGGCCTTATATGGGAAAAGGACAGTAGACAAAATAAACAAAAAGCTTATTCATGATAAATTGATTTTTTTATTATTTGGGCAGGAGATTATTGTCTGTGAAGGGTAAACCAACAATGCAAATAAAATGACAGTAGCCAGTGTACTTGGTTTTTTGGGGTTAATCCCTTGAGAGAGAAATGATTAGCCTAAGTGTGAAGATTAATGACTTGACACAGTTTACTCCAAATTCTAGGGAACACAAGTTTATTCATTAAGCTTTCTTGTTACTTTATTATATAATGGGAAGTTCTACTTTAATTATCTACATAATATCTTTACCATATGAAGACAACTACCTGAATTTTGCAAATATATCAAAACAAAAAACTGACAGTTTTGACCCGCTGACAGGCTACAGAGGCCTTAAAATCTTCACTAAATACCTGAATTTTGTGAATACATAAAAACAATTGCTAATTTTGACCCCTTGGGTTATTCATTACAAGACATCTTCCTTAGAATATCATATTTGTAATTTCCACGGATCATATGTATATGTAGATGTATAGGGAAGGGAAAATGTCCAGGAGGGGAAAATGTCCAGAGGGGAAAATGTCCAGGAGGGGAAAATGTCAGGGGGGGGGAATGTCCATGGGGAAAAGTGTCCAGCTGCAGCGATCAGTGCATTTCTTAGAGAATATAATATGTCTGTCACCAGAAACTTTGTAGATGATGTCCAGCACAAAATGCCTTGATCTGCGGCCGATTTGACAAAGCCGTTTGTGACTTAAGTCAAAATTTAAAACCTCTTCACAATGCTCCGTTTTTGGTACTGGGAGTTGAAAATCAAGACACACATCGCATTTTAAATTTTGCCTTAATTAAGTCATAAATGGATTAGTGAAATCGGCCCCAGATGCTTAAAATTTAATTAACAGTCTTTAATACAAAATACATGGAGATATAGGTGAAGATACATATACATTCCAGCATAGGCACATATCCATATTACTCTGAACACACACTAATAACATTGTGAATTTGGTATGTCCACTTATATTGAGAACAGTACCTTCCAAAACATGGCCGCATAAAATTTAACGGGGGCCTCTGTGGCTGAATTAGTTAGAGCGCTAGTGCAGCGTAATGACCCAGGAGCCTATCACCAATGCGGTTGCTGTGAGTTCAAGTCCAGCTTCTGCTGACTTCCTCTCAGACCGTACGTGGGAATGTCTGTCAGCAACCTGCGGATGGTCGTGGGTTTCCCCCGGGCTCTGCCCAGTTTCCTTCCACCATACTGCTGGCAGCCGTCGTATAAGTGAAATATTCTTGAGTACGGCGTAAAACACCAGTCAAATAAGTAAATAAATAAATAAAATATAACATAGTTTTCTGGAAGCAATATGAGGAATTGTTCAGTTTCTACATGTAGTATTCAGTGGATACTCTTCCCGGATGTAGCTTCATTTATGAACAGTTGGTAACAGCGTCCGCCTCAGGAGGGGTAGATCCAGGGTCTATCCTGGGTTAACTCACACCTAAGACTTGCAACTACTGGTTGACCCGTATCAGTATGATGACTCGGGTGGGCGGCTTTCTTGCCTTCAGTAAGACATCTCAGTGAAGCTGCACTAGATAAAAGAGCGATGGAAATCTTTCCTGCAACAAGGAGGCATGTTACCTGCATTCTAACGATTCCTACGTCATCATATGACTGAAAAATTGTTAAGTACGATGTTAAACCCCAAGCACTCACTCACTCCCAGATGTAGCTAATCATTTATGAACTCCGTGTACATGTAATAGTGCTCTATGATTAAACATCATGAACAAAATATGATCCTGTTATTCATGTTATCATGAACAAAATATGATCTGTTATTTATGTTATCATGAACAAAATATGATCCTGTTATTCATGTTATCATGAACAAAATATGATCCTGTTATTTATGTCATCATGAACAAAATATGATCTGTTATTCATGTTATCATGAACAAAATATGATCCTATTATTCATGTTATCATGAACAAAATATGATCCTGTTATTTATGTCATCATGAACAAAATATGATCTGTTATTCATGTTATCAAGAACAAAATATGATCCTGTTATTTATGTTATCATGAACAAAATATGATCCTATTATTCATGTTATCATGAACAAAATATGATCTGTTATTTATTTTATGATGAACAAAATATGATCCTGTTATTCATGTTATCATGGACAAAAAGTGATCCTGCCATTCATGTTATCATGAACAAAATATGATCTTGTTATTCATGCTATCATGAATAAAATATGATCCTGTTATTCATGTTATCATGATCAAAATATGATCCTGCTATTCATGTTATCATGAACAAAAAATGATCCTGCTATTCATGTTATCATGAACAAAATATGATCTTCTTATTCATGTTATCATGAACAAAATATGATTTTGTTATTTATGTTATAATGAACAAAATGTGATCTTGTTATTCATGTTATCATGGACACAATGTGATCCTGCTATTCATGTTATCATGAACAAAATATGATCCTATTATTCATGTTATCATGAACAAAATATGATCCTGTTATCATGAACAAAATATGATCCTGTTATCATGGACAAAATATGGTCTTGTTATTCATGTTATCATGGACAAAATATGATCTTGTTATTTGCGTTATCATCATAGAATGATTTTTTTTTGTCATGGATTTAATATTGGGTAAAAACCAGTTTGTTCAATAATGGTGAAATTTTGTCCTATAATTTCAGAAACTTGAGCTTCAGACTGTTTTGAATGACCAAGAAAAAGAATTAACCAAGATTGTGCACAATACAGCAATGGATGCAGGTGATTGTTTTTGGTGTTTTTTGTTTTTTTTTTTTTTTGTTTTGTTTGGGTGGGGGTCATTAGCCTGCCTGTGTAAGGTACAGGTGTGTCTCATGACATATCACTAATGTCAGTGTCCATGTACAGATGGGGGGCCTCCATGGCTCATTTGTCTAGCACACTAGGGCAGTGTAATGACCCAGGAGCCTCTCACCAATGTGGCTGCTGGGAGTTTTAGTCCAGCTCATGCTGGCTTCCTCTCCAGCTGTACATGAGAAGGTCTGACAGCAACCTGTGGATAGTCATGGGAATCCTCCCGGGCTCTACCCGCATTCCTCCCACCATAATGCTGGCCGTCATCGTATAAGTGAAATATTCTTGAGTACGGCGTAAAACACCAATCAGATAAATAAAATAGATATTAACAGATAAAGCAATGTTTTGCTTCAAGCTAGGGATTGTGAGTCTAAAAAAGTACTGCCATTATTCACCTCAGATTTTGCATGCACGTGTCATGGAAACCACATAATTAAGGTGCCAAAAGATGTGGTATAATGTAACCAATCGACAAGTGTTAAAAGATTGCAAATTTTTCTGGTTTCTAAGGAGTAAACTCCCTTGCTGGGCACGCAATTATGTCATCACCAATGTTTTACACGCCGTTACAGCTAAAAGTGTTGGTTGGAGAGCAATGCGGTTTGCACCATTCGATTTCTCGTGCAAAAATACTTCGGCTTAGCTTATTTGCAATTTGTAATCTCTTACCTCTGAATTCAGTGGACATTTAATTCGGCATTACACACCATATTTCATTACCTGTAAATGTGAACAAAATTACCACAGGTAGTCAGCATAAATTATTATATTAATAGCAGGCATATAGTAGTTGAGACGGGTTTTTGACTGATTGCATGGTACAGGTATGACAAGAAATTCACTTTACAGTCCTGACACACATGGTAATAGTCATTATGGTTATGTTTTTAACGTGGGTTGATCTACACCTGCAAAAGGTACCATTTTATTGCACACGGTGATTTGGTCATCAGATTTACTTTCAGAGTAAACTTGGAGTTATCTCCCTTTAAGCATAAGGTATATATTACAGCGCATACAGCACAACTCAGTCCTCAATTTTCTCACTCGCTGCTACAGATCCTAACACTTAAAATGTGTACTTAACGATGTACCCAAGCATGTCTTGAAATGTTATCTATCGTTGCTTGAAGATGCGTAATTTGTCAAGGGTCAAAGCCTAGCACTTTCTGTGGACTCCCCGTCTTTACTGTCCACGCGTGTATCCTTATACCATTGGTGTTCTTTACGACAGCTGTGTAAAGGCTTAGTTCTCTTGAGTACTGGACATGTGTGTAAAGCAGCCTCAACTGGGAGTTTACCTGGGAAAAAAATTTATTCAGGGTTTCGTTATTGGCGTGCATCATTCGACTTGGATGGGGAAGCGCCATTACAAACTAATCTCCCCACCCCCCACCCCCCAACTCAATCCTGGGTTGATTTGCATCTGGAGACCCAGGTTCAAACCCAGGTCATACCAAAGACTTTAAAAAATGGGATTTGTTTGATTCCTCGCTTGGTGCTCAGCGCTGAGAGGTTAGAGCAAGGAAACAGGACTGGTTGACCTGGTGTCAGTATAATGTGGCTGGGTGAGGTGTCATGTATGGTGTCTACAGCATGATATTTGAGCTGCAGGCAGCATCTAATGACACCTCAAGGACAACAATAAAGTAAACCAATTGTGTGTATATGTATGTATCGATAAAGAGTCACCTGTAAAGTTGAAAAAACATCACTTTTTATTTTTGTGATGTAGGATAAACCGAGATGTCATAGTTCAAAGTAAAGAAAAATGCCCACATGGGAAAAATCGAAAGGGTGACCTTGCTTTCAGTTTTAACCAATCAAGGGTGTGATATTTCTACCACCTGAGATGCCATCTGTTCCTTCTATGTGAGGTCACCCGTTCCTATAGTTCACCATATTACCATGTAGAAGTAGTGGCAAATCAGCTGTTTTTCTTCTGATTACTAAACAGTTTTGATTTTCAATAAGCCATTTTCAGTGATAAAGTGCTGATGAATATGTATGAATATGTTATTCACCGAAGTCTCAACTGAGACCACAGTGCGTGGCCTTCGGCTGTAGTAATAATGAGGACCATATTTCGGCCGACAAAGGAATGTCCCACTTCTGTTACTGAAGGGGGGACTAGGTATGCATGAGGCGACATTGTGCTTCTGGTTTCTCTAAAATGCTGTATCCCATATACATAGCCTCGTAAGAATGCCAGAATGAAAGGTGATCAGTAGAGTGAACAAACACGTAATAAAAAAAAATGCCTTGTCTTTTTAGTCTGTATGGAGCCCTCTTCTGAAATAACTTTTATCTTTTCTTCCAAACTCCAAGCATTCATTCATTCAAGCATTCATAATTGTATGGTATATACGTGTACAGATATACGAAAAATATGTGAAAAACAAACTCTTGTGATTTAACGGACTTGAATTAGGGTTGAATCAAACCAAGGCGACCGGTCTGGATAGCACAATTGGTAGAGCGTCCACTTCGGGAGCAGTAGATCCAGGATCAATCCTGGGTCCAGTCACACCTAAGAGTTTAAAAGAGGATGTTGTAACTTCCTCGCTTGGCGTTCAGCATGAGGGGGATAGTGCACCGACTGGTTGACCCGTATCAGTATAATGGCTCGGGCTGGGCGGCTTACTTGCCTTTGATAAGTCGTCTCAGTGAAGCAGCACTAAATAAAAGAGTGGTGGAAATCCATCCTGCAACAAGGCGGCACATTGCATAAACCTTAAGGATTCCTTCGTTGTCATATGACAAATTGTTGAATACGACGTTAAACCCCAAGCACTCACTCAAACCAAGGCATTGTCATCAAGTGTTAGTACCTGCAAGTTTCACGTACATGTAGTAAGTACCCTTGATCTTGTTTAAATATCAGATGCAGAATGTCGATGTATTGAGGTCTCATCTCTACCTGAGGGTGTAGGCAAAGAAGAGTTGGAGCGGTACTTCAGTAACAAGCAGCGATTTAGTGGAGGGGAAATCCAATGTATCACCATGAACCCAACACAGCTCTCAGCGGTTATCGAGTTCAAAGACCCGAGTGGTAAATATTTACTAAGCTTTACATGCTATTGTACCGCGAAGAACACAGGGCAGTCTTGTCGATAGATTTACTCTACAAGCCTGGAAATAAGCTGTTCTTGACGATGTCCCGCACCTGATTGCAAGGTGACATCCGATTGACGGCCAGCTGTATGACACAGAGCAAAATTGCCATGTAAATAACACTGTATCTTTTTCTAATGAGGTGGATAGCGTGAAAATTTGCCAGTAGTGTCACGCACCAAGTTACATGTGTTAACAGGCTTGCTAGGGCTAATTTACAGTCAAGCTGACTCATTGATGTGTTTTAAGGAAAAAAAAAACATGCTCATAACATCTTTTCGTGACTTTTTTGCTGGAAATGTTCTGACTATTCAACAGTATACCTACAAGCCAAGTATTTGTACTTATCGGTAATGTTGATTTTTGGACGTTTGTATAAATATTTACAACTCAGGGTCGACCCGATTGTAATTTCTGATTGCAAATCACAACTGCCGTACGTGTAGCATGCAGTCCCCTCGTGCCAGGGGTTGCTGATTGATAGCTAAGGCTAGGTTCATGATCCAAGTGATGTAATATCAGCTTAGGCTTACTATCCCTTCTAGCAAGCTGCCCCTGCTTGGTAAATGAATTACACTTATATGCATAAGTTGATTATCAAGCTGAAATTACAACCTACTGTAATTCTTCAACCTTTTAGCATGTTTGCAAAGTGTTTACTCAGTCATATTCTGATGGCATTTTTATGTGTTGACTTGATGAAGTTATAGTATTAATTGGGCAATCCAACCAATCTAGTTTTGTCTCCAAGATCAATTTTTAAAATGTGCATAAATTAAACTGAAATTTGCTCTTTCAAATGTGAAATCTTAGGGTTGAGGAATTAGTACATGTGACTGAACAACTGTTGATTTTTTTGTGCGTGCAAGTTTTGATGCATCATTTGGTTTATAAGCATATATATATGGCAACGACTTGTAATGTAATGCTCTGTAACCCATGGTTGCTGTGGGGTTTGATGATTTTCTTTCTTTTCATTACTTCAATTTCATAGCTGTCAACACGGTGCTAAGAAAAACCTCCTTGCTCATCCGTGGCAAGGTGATCACCGTACAGAAGCACTCTGCAACTGAAGAGTGTGTTGTCAAGGTAACAGGGTTGCCTGATGTTGATAAGGAGCACATCCAGTTGTATTTTGAGAACTCCAAGCATTCTGGAGGTGGAGATATAAAAGACATACAGGTGAAAAAAAATGGCAGCATGCTGATAACATTCCTGCAGAAAGAAGGTAAATGGTTAACTATGATGGATCATGCAATTATACCAAGGTTTAGTAAAAACGAAAAGATTTAAATGAATTTAAAAATATGTTTGTTCATGATAATTATGTGTTTGATTGATCGGGTCCTATCCCAGTACTGTACGCCCATCATGGCCAAACCGTGGGAGTATGGTCCAGCCTCCATACACGGACATTGATCCTGCATGTATAGCTCCATTCTAAATATACTTCATGTATATCATTGAGAATTATCGTAATAGTATTTCCTGTATTTTTTGCACACTTTGTCCTATCTTTACCCAATTTGTTCTATCTTTGCCGACTTTGTCCTATTTTTACACACTTTGTCCTATCTTCACACACTTTGTCATATCTTTACACACTTTGTCCTATCTTTACCCAATTTGTCCTATTTTCACCCAATTTGTCCTATCTTTACACACTTTGTCCTATCTTTACCCAATTTGTCCTATCTGTACACACTTCATCCTATCTTTACCCAATTTGTTCTATCTTTACACACTTTGTCCTATCTTTACCCAATTTGTCCTATCTTTACACACTTTGTCCTATCTTTACTCAATTTGTCCTATTTTTACCCAATTTGTCCTATCTTTACACACTTTGTCCTATCTTTACTTTGTCCTATTTTTACCCAATTTGTCCTATCTTTACACACTTTGTCCTATCTTTACCCAATTTGTCCTATCTGTACACACTTTGTCCTATCTTTACCCAATTTGTCCTATCTTTGCAGACTTTGTCCTATTTTTACACACTTTGTCCTATCTTTACACACTTTGTCCTGCCTTTCCAGGCTTTGTCCTATCTTTACACACTTTGTCCTGTCTTTCCAGGCTTTGTCCTATCTTTACCCAATTTGTCCTATCTTTACACACTTTGTCCTATCTTTACACACTTTGTCCTGTCTTTCCAGACTTTGTCCTATCTTTCCAGGCTTTGTCCTATCTTTCCACACTTTGTCCTATCGTTCCACGCTTTGTCCTATCTTTACCCAATTTGTCCTGTCTTTCCTGTATGTTAATACGCAGCCTGAGAAAGCAAGCATGCCTAGAACAACTGCCTGTCTGTCTGTCAAACATTTAAGAAATTCCGAACAATCTGAATAAATGCATTGTTTGCAATTCTCTAACTAATTGGCAGTAGTAGGAAGGTCTGCAGGCAGCCTGGAGATGGTCGTAGGTTTCGCCTGGGCTCTGCCCGATTTCCTCCCACCATAATGCTGGTTGCCATCTTATAAGTGAAATATTCTTGAGTGCAGTGTAAAACGCCACTGAAAAAAAAATATAAGTAACAAAACTGAACAATGTAATTCTTTAATCAGTTTTCTCATGTTTGCAAAGTGTTTATTCAAGCCAATATTCTAATGGCAATGGTGAGTGTAGACTGACAGAATTATACTTATTGTGAAGCCCTTAAAATTGGCCCTTAAATTTGTTTCAAGATCAAAATAAATAGGTACATAAATTGCACTGAAAGTTGCTCATTCATATGCAAAAAAGTTGAGGAATTGGGGAATAACCCTCAAAAACCTTGACTGATTAGCCTCTCTGGCTGATTTACACAGTCATACACAGAGAATGAATTCTGCTATTGTGGTATAAAAAACAAACAGTAAGTAAAAGAAAAAAAGAACAAAGGGTGACAGGGCTGAATACAGGATTTCGGTTTGTCCTTAAGAAGGACTCTTCTAACAAATTAATTGGGCAAAAATTGGGGAAAAAAAATCAAACAGCCTTTTTTGAAATGAAACGTTCATATTATAATGTTCACAAATGTAGCTTAAAGTGGCTGAGCATCCATTTCCAAGCATACACAAATCTGTGGCCTCCAGACACTCAGCAATTTTGGTCGATTTTACCCACTTACATGGGCAAAAATTTTCCGAAAAATTCCTGGATCCAACACTTGGGCAGTTATAAAGTATATGAATGAAGACTTTCTATGACAATTTTAGTGGCAGGAAATCATTTAAATATGTCTGTAGTTATAAGGGATACCATAGACCCCAAGACCTAGACCCCAAGACCTAGACAGCCTCTTGACAAATCCCTACAGGGCTTGGAATAGTAGCTCCACTATGTCTGCCAGGAAGAGTTACAAAGTTTTATTTGCTCACTTCTGCAATTCCAGGCATAGTTTACATTGTATCCGGGGCGCCGGTTTCGGCATCTGAGAACAGCTACATCAGTGTCATGGTAAATATTAAGGGTAGTCACTGAAAAATCACAGAATGCTCTGACTGTGTGCATATTGATTACCATAAATTAGAAAATTACAAAAAGTTTGCTTCCTGTGTATTAGAATGAATGTCAAGTTAAATGGTAAGGACACTGTCTCTGTCTTGAGAAAGTACCTCATTTTGGAGCATATATATAGAGGACAAATGGTATAATACAAATTGGGAGGGCGGGGGTGGGTAAGGTGATGGGGCCTTGTGTATGAGCTGTTTGCATATAAATTTCCATAAATTACGAAATTGCAGACTTAGCCTCTTGCATCAGTGGAAGGCCAGCATATTCGTTGTACAGTAATTTGTGTATAAACATACATGTCTTACATCTGGTTTAATATTAAGTCAGTCATTTCAGGCTTACCTTGAAGTCCCTAGTGCATATTTAACGCGCAACTTCCCGAGGCCTTTAGCTGAAGAGACCAGACCATCCCTGTTCTATACTGAATTCCACAGTCTACATGTAGCTTTTATCAGCTCAGCCAGTACACCTATAATACATGTATCACCCCTTTCCCCTATATCTTTAGGACTAAGTGAGGAGGAGCACCAAGATTGCTGACTTTAAAGTCTATAGGCTGACTCCACTCAGGATTGAACCACTGGTCTTCTCTAACAAGGCGGACATCCAGTTAATAATAGCTGGATAGAGTAATAGCTGTTGTTATAAAATTTTTTCGAGTATTGATGATATGTGAATCTTTGACCTTTTTTTTTTTTCATTCTTTTAGATGCAGAAGGAGTGTTAGCCAAATCCGACCATGAGATCATGAAAACAAAGATCAAGGTGTCTAGATGGCAGAAACCAGAACAAAGGACGCTGCAAGTGTCAGGATTAGCCCCATCAGTTAATGCAGAAATGTTGGAGCTGTTTTTTGAGAATGAGAAAAAATCAGGGGGAGAAAATGTCACAAAAATTCAGATGATGAAAGAGGGCAGCGCACTGGTGACATTTCAAGAGGAAAAAGGTGAGACCGCAGCATACCTTGATGGAAATGTACATTGTAATTGTGTGTCTACATAGATGTACATGATCCTGGGGGTTGTTCTGTCCACTTTCTCATCATGGTCACCACGATGAGAAAAATCGAAAAATTTAGTTTTGAGCCAATTTTCTGTTGTACTGATATTGCAGACCAGGAAGATTATTCTGAATTGTACATGTAGTATTTATTTATTTATTTGTTTTATTTATTTGAGTACGCCATACTCTAAGAATATTTCACTCATACAATGGCAGCCAGCATTATGGTGGGAGGAAACGGGGCAGAACTCGGGGGGGGGGGGAGGGGGGGAAGGGGACCCACGACGATCCACAGGTTGCTGACAGACCTTCCCACATACAGCCAGAAAGGCAGGTAGGATGAGCTGGACTTGAACTCACAGCAACCACATTTGTGAGGGACTCCTGGGTCATGACGCTGCGCTAGCGTGCTAACCAACTGAGCCACTTAGGCCCCCCTCTACATGTAGTATGTTTGTGTTGTAAAACTGTTATCGCCAGTCGCCCTGTACCTACCACACAACAGAGCAGATAGTAAATGCTTTGTAAAGCCTTTGGTTGAGGGCAATATCTTCACATAAAAAATAATCTCCTAAGACTGAAAGCCTGACTTAATGTACATGTACATTTAGAAAGAGTCCCAGGTACAGTGTGATACCATTATTTGTGTTTCAGTCTGCCTGAGAGTTCTAAAGAGGAATGATTTGGTTTTGGGGGGAGCCCAGCTGTTTCTTTCCCTCTGGGAAGAAGAGGATGAGGAAGGATCCAGGGCAATCATTGTTAGTGGATTTGACCCTAATACTCCAGATGAAATGATCAAGTTATTGTTCGAAAACAAAAGGAAGTCCAGAGGTGGTGAAATTGAAATGTTGAAATTCATTAAAAATGGAACTGCACAGATTACTTTTAAGGATGGGAAAGGTTTGTGCACATTCTTCTTGCTTTTTTTGATATGACATTTTAAAATTTTTTAAAGATATTTTTTAATATTTTTATTTCTTTTTTTGTGCTCTTTTTAATATTTTTATAAGATCACATATGATCTTGTTTTTGGGAGGACTTGTGGTGGAAACAGTGATACATGATACACATATTTTAAGTCGCAAACAAACTAGGCAATGAATAAGCCAAATTGGCATTTCAGACAACTCACGAGTTCACACAGGTTTGGACGAAACAGGGTGGGGGCTCTGGGTGACTAACACAGCTGAAAGACGTGATTTTGCCTTAGTTGCTAATATTTTGAGTGTAGCAAGTACCATACGTTTCTTTAAAATATTTGAAATTGTCAGAACTGTTAAACAAAAATTCACCTCCTTGTTTCTCAATCTATGATAATTTTTTTTTAAGTTGTGTTTCTTCATGCCACAGGTCTCAGAATATTCATTTATATGCGTGCCAGGTAATACTTTCATGTGGCAAGTTGAAAAAAAAAATTGTTAATAGTGCGGATTTATAAAACTCGTATGGTTGTTTAAGAAATTATGAATGAGGGTAGCAGTGAAAGTGAAAGGGAGTGAAACGTGTTAGCTACCAACTAGTGTCGCTGTATAAAAATGTGCATCATCCCATTGGCTGTGTCTATGGTCCAGTGACTGAGGTTGTAACAAATTTTCGAAAGTTGATTGTGTACAAGAAGACTACAGGCTGTTTGGGGTCATCCTGTCAACTGTTTGGGGTCATCCTATCAGCTGTTTGGGGTCATCCTGTCAGCTGTTTGGGGGTCATCCTGTCAGCTGTTTGGGGTCATCCTGTCAGCTGTTTGGAGGTCATCCTGTCGACTGTTTGGGGGTCATCCTGTCAACTGTTAGGGGTCATCCTGTCAACAGTTTGGGGTCATCTTTTCAGCTATGCAGTGCTAGCGGTTTCTGACTGGTTTCAGATGACAGTTAACTCTGAAATGTTTAACAAGCAGTTTCTGACTGGTTAACACCGAAATATTTAAGAAGCAGTTTCTGACTGGATTACGGAAGCTGACAGCA
Organism: Liolophura sinensis; assembly: GCF_032854445.1. Lineage (NCBI taxonomy): Eukaryota > Metazoa > Mollusca > Polyplacophora > Chitonida > Chitonidae > Liolophura > Liolophura sinensis. The sequence continues at coordinate 11,817,797 of NC_088296.1, read as the reverse complement.
TAGAGCAGTGCATACAAACCTGTTGTGAAAATATTTTGGTGGATAAACAACGATGAAACAATGGATGGAAATTAGAATGACCGTTCAGTAGTTAGGTTGTCAATTCAATGTCATCCACACTTTCTTAAACAAGGTTTTAGAACTTGAAGAAAGCTATTATTGTTAATTTTTTAGAATAATTGTACAAATTTACGGAATTAATGAAGTCATTATGGCTTAGCTTTGTGAATGTACCGAACTCAGTTTATAAAGCAGTCAGTGGTAGGAGTACGCACAATAAGATATGTGTTGAGTTCTATACTGGTATTTTATCTTGTGTTGGTTTTAAGTCCCATTCCATGCTGGTGTTTTATCTTGTGTTGGTTTTAAGTCCCATTCAATGCCGGTATTTTATCTTGTGTTGGTTTTAAGTCCCATTCCATCCTGGTATTTTATCTTGTGTTGGTTTTTAGTCCCATTCCATGCTGGTATTTTATCTTGTGTTGGTTTTAAGTCCCTTTCCATACTGGTGTTTTATCTTGTGTTGGTTTTAAGTCCCATTCCATGCTGGTGTTTTATCTTGTGTTGATTTTAAGTCCCATTCCATGTCGGTATTTTACCTTGTGTTGGTTTTAAGTCCCATTCCATGCTGGTGTTTTATCTTGTGTTGGTTTTAAGTCCCATTCCATCCTGGTATTTTATCTTGTGTTGGTTTTTAGTCCCATTCCATGCTGGTATTTCATCTTGTGTTGGTTTTAAGTCCCTTTCCATACTGGTGTTTTATCTTGTGTTGGTTTTAAGTCCCATTCCATGCTGGTGTTTTATCTTGTGTTGATTTTAAGTCCCATTCCATGTCAGTATTTTATCTTGTGTTGGTTTTAAGTCCCATTCCATGCTGGTGTTTTATCTTGTGTTGATTTTAAGTCCCATTCCATGTCGGTATTTTATCTTGTGTTGGTTTTTAGTCCCATTCCATGCTGGTATTTTATCTTGTGTTGGTTTTAAGTCCCATTCCATGCTGGTGTTTTATCTTGTGTTGATTTTAAGTCCCATTCCATGTCGGTATTTTATCTTGTGTTGGTTTTAAGTCCCATTCCATGCTGGTGTTTTATCTTGTGTTGGTTTTAAGTCCCATTCCATACTGGTATTTTATCTGGTGTTGGTTTTAAGTCCCATTCCATGTCGGTATTTTATCTTGTGTTGGTTTTAAGTCCCATTCCATGCTGGTATTTTATCTTGTGTTGGTTTTAAGTCCCATTCCATGCTGGTATTTTATCTTGTGTTGGTTTTAAGTCCCTTTCCATACTGGTATTTTATCTTGTGTTGGTTTTAAGTCCCATTCCATACTGGTATTTTATCTTGTGTTGGTTTTGTCCCATTCCATGGTGGTATTTTATCTTGTGTTGGTTTTAAGTCCCATTCCATCCTGGTGTTTTATCTTGTGTTGATTTTAAGTCCCATTCCATGTCAGTATTTTATCTTGTGTTGGTTTTAAGTCCCATTCCATGCTGGTGTTTTATCTTGTGTTGATTTTAAGTCCCATTCCATGTCGGTATTTTATCTTGTGTTGGTTTTAAGTCCCATTCCATGCTGGTGTTTTATCTTGTGTTGGTTTTTAGTCCCATTCCATGCTGGTATTTTATCTTGTGTTGGTTTTAAGTCCCATTCCATACTGGTATTTTATCTTGTGTTGGTTTTAAGTCCCATTCAATGCCAGTATTTTATCTTGTGTTGGTTTTAAGTCCCATTCCATGTTGGTATTTTATCTTGTGTTGATTTTAAGTCCCATTCCATGTCGGTATTTTATCTTGTGTTGGTTTTAAGTCCCATTCCATACTGGTATTTTATCTTGTGTTGGTTTTAAGTCCCATTCCATGGTGGTATTTTATCTTGTGTTGGTTTTAAGTCCCATTCCATGTTGGTATTTTATCTTGTGTTGATTTTAAGTCCCATTCCATGTCGGTATTTTATCTTGTGTTGGTTTTAAGTCCCATTCCATACTGGTATTTTATCTTGTGTTGGTTTTAAGTCCCATTCCATGGTGGTATTTTATCTTGTGTTGGTTTTAAGTCCCATTCCATGCTGGTATTTTATCTTGTGTTGGTTTTAAGTCCCATTCAATGCCAGTATTTTATCTTGTGTTGGTTTTAAGTCCCATTCCATGTCGGTATTTTATCTTGTGTTGGTTTTAAGTCCCATTCCATGCTGGTATTTTATCTTGTGTTGGTTTTTAGTCCCATTCCATGCTGGTATTTTATCTTATGTTGGTTTTAAGTCCCTTTCCATACTGGTGTTTTATCTTGTGTTGGTTTTAAGTCCCATTCCATGCTGGTATTTTATCTTGTGTTGGTTTTAAGTCCCATTCCATGTCGGTATTTTATCTTGTGTTGGTTTTAAGTCCCATTCCATGCTGGTATTTTATCTTGTGTTGGTTTTTAGTCCCATTCCATGCTGGTATTTTATCTTGTGTTGGTTTTAAGTCCCATTCCATACTGGGCATTTTATCTGGTGTTGGTTTTAAGTCCCATTCCATGTCGGTATTTTATCTTGTGTTGGTTTTAAGTCCCATTCCATGCTGGTATTTTATCTTGTGTTGGTTTTTAGTCCCATTCCATGCTGGTATTTTATCTTGTGTTGGTTTTAAGTCCCATTCCATACTGGTATTTTATCTTGTGTTGGTTTTAAGTCCCATTCCATACTGGTATTTTATCTTGTGTTGGTTTTAAGTCCCATTCCATGCTGGTATTTTATCTTGTGTTGGTTTTAAGTCCCATTCCATCCTGGTGTTTTATCTTGTGTTGGTTTTAAGTCCCATTCCATGTCGGTGTTTTATCTTGTGTTGATTTTAAGTCCCATTCCATGTCGGTATTTTATCTTGTGTTGGTTTTAAGTCCCATTCCATGTCGGTATTTTATCTTGTGTTGGTTTTAAGTCCCATTCAATGCCAGTATTTTATCTTGTGTTGGTTTTAAGTCCCATTCCATGTCGGTATTTTATCTTGTGTTGGTTTTAAGTCCCATTCCATGCTGGTATTTTATCTTGTGTTGGTTTTTAGTCCCATTCCATGCTGGTATTTTATCTTATGTTGGTTTTAAGTCCCTTTCCATACTGGTGTTTTATCTTGTGTTGGTTTTAAGTCCCATTCCATGCTGGTATTTTATCTTGTGTTGGTTTTAAGTCCCATTCTATGCTGGTATTTTATGTTGTGTTGGTTTTAAGCCCCATTCCATGCTGGTGTTTTATCTTGTGTTGGTTTTAAGTCCCATTCCATGCTGGTATTTTATCTTGTGTTGGTTTTTAGTCCCATTCCATGCTGGTGTTTTATCTTGTGTTGGTTTTTAGTCCCATTCCATGCTGGTGTTTTATCTTGTGTTGGTTTTAAGTCCCATTCCATGCTGGTGTTTTATCTTGTGTTGGTTTTAAGTCCCATTCCATGCTGGTATTTTATCTTGTGTTGGTTTTTAGTCCCATTCCATGCTGGTATTTTATCTTGTGTTGGTTTTAAGTCCCATTCCATGCTGGTATTTTATCTTGTGTTGGTTTTAAGTCCCATTCCATCCTGGTATTTTATCTTGTGTTGGTTTTAAGTCCCATTCCATACTGGTGTTTTATCTTGTGTTGATTTTAAGTCCCATTCCATGTCGGTATTTTATCTTGTGTTGGTTTTAAGTCCCATTCCATGCTGGTATTTTATCTTGTGTTGGTTTTAAGTCCCATTCAATGCCAGTATTTTATCTTGTGTTGGTTTTAAGTCCCATTCCATGCTGGTATTTTATCTTGTGTTGATTTTAAGTCCCATTCCATGTCGATATTTTATCTTGTGTTGGTTTTAAGTCCCATTCCATACTGGTATTTTATCTTGTGTTGGTTTTAAGTCCCATTCCATGCTGGTATTTTATCTTGTGTTGGTTTTAAGTCCCATTCCATGCTGGTATTTTATCTTGTGTTGGTTTTAAGTCCCATTCCATACTGGTATTTTATCTTGTGTTGGTTTTAAGTCCCATTCCATGTCGGTATTTTATCTTGTGTTGGTTTTAAGTCCCATTCCATGCTGGTATTTTATCTTGTGTTGGTTTTTAGTCCCATTCCATGCTGGTATTTTATCTTGTGTTGGTTTTAAGTCCCTTTCCATACTGGTGTTTTATCTTGTGTTGGTTTTAAGTCCCATTCCATGCTGGTATTTTATCTTGTGTTGGTTTTAAGTCCCATTCCATACTGGTATTTTATCTTGTGTTGGTTTTAAGTCCCTTTCCATACTGGTATTTTATCTTGTGTTGGTTTTAAGTCCCATTCCATACTGGTATTTTATCTTGTATTGGTTTTAATTGTGGGTGTAAATTTTGTATGAGAATTGACTTCATTTTGTATTAAGTCTATTAAGTAGCTTACATCTTTTGTACATAGAAAAGAATTAAATATGTTGAAAAATATCTCATAATGAAACAGGATTGCAGTAATTTTTGCAGGTGATATTAACACTTTTTTTTTTGTTGTTCTTACAATTTGACATTTTAGTTGCTGAGAGAGTACTTGCATTTGGAAATTCGGGAGGTATAAAGATAGGAGGTAAACCTTTATTGATATCACCATACACGGAAGAAGCCAATAGCTCATGCAAAACAGAGAGAAAACCAACAAATTTGACAGACGGTGTTCTGGTTTCTGGGCTTACTGAAAAAGTTTCAAAGGAGACCATACAGCTGTATTTCGAAAACAAGCGCCGATCTGGAGGTGGAGAGTTGTCAGATGTTACCCAGGAAGATGACTCAACCATGCTTATCAAGTTCTGTGACCCACAAGGTAATAATTAGCGATGATTATTTGGTTAACGATCGAATTTGATTTGCCAAATGGAAAATAGTTGGTCTGTTTCCTTCATCATGTGGGGGCCTCTGTGGTCTCTCACCAATGCGGTCGCTGTGAGTTCAAGTCCAGCTTATGCTGGCTTCCTCTCCGGCCGTATGTGGGAAGGTTTGCAAGCAACCTGCGGATGGTCGTGGGTTTCCCCCGGGCTCTGCCTGGTTTCCTCCCACCATAATGCTGGCCGCCGTCGTATAAGTGAAATATTCTTGAGTACGGCGTAAAACACCAATCAAATAAATAAATAAATAAATCTTTCATCATGTAGAATTTGACTGATAAAGATGTCAGAGGTTTTCCAGTTGTCTCCTTGTTTAACTGTTATAATGTACTGCAAGATCACCTCCAAGTAATGGAATTACCATACCAGACAATGAATCTGTAAATAAAACACCAATCTGTGAAGAAAATCAACATACGAAGCGCATGCCAGAGACAGAGAACAATGCCAGTTACTTCAGGGTAGAGCTGGGCGTGGCCCCATGAACAAATGATGTAAATACATGTATTAATGGTCATGCAAGCTTCCCTGAGAGCCCCGTGAATGTGAGTCTTTGTGCTTCTGATATAATTAATGAACCCTGTGATACATCGGCCTCATCTGTTATTTTATGTGACCGAATGCTTCAATATAGCTGCTTAGATATGATTAATATATTTACTTACCTTATTAGATTTGATCAGATGCACTATCTTAGAATGTTTACTTATGGTCCATGTAAATCTGACATTGATAAGAGCACAATTTTCCCAACCTACTACAATTCCAAACTATGGAAACTTAAATCGAACTTTCTTACATGCAGTGCTGAACTTGGCTTACCCAGTCATGGTCTAAGAATTGGTCACCTGAATGTATATCGTCTGTTACGTGTTAGTCGAATAAGTGGACATTTTACTCACCAAAAGAAAGCAAGAAATAGATATTTTCAGACTAACCAAAACCTTTTTTTAAAAAAAACTAGTTGAAATTCCTGGATTTGTTTTTGAGAGAAAAGATAGGAAGAAGAAAGAAGGGGGGGGGGGTGTGGAGGGGGAGGGGGTTGTTTTAGTGTATGTCTCAGAAACAGTTCCATACATTAGGTGACTGGACCTGGAAAATGAGTCTCTTGAAATCATCTGGTTAGAAATTGAACTACCTAATTCCAAACCTTTTATCCTCAGTTTTATTTACAGACCCACTAATGCACCTTCCACATGGACATGGATTCCCGATTTTTAGCATATACCTGAGACCCTATATTGTGAAGAAAAAGAAATCATTCCGCTTGGAGATTTCAGTATTAACCTCGAAGAAAATGTGCCTCCTAACTGGTTAGGAATCCTGCACCAACTGATATCCAGCCCTACTCGAATTACACAACAGACGAAGACCTTAATGGAGCACATATGTTCAACAGGCCCACAAAACATCTACTTTCACAACAAGCTAAACCTTAATTTAATTGGCCATCTTTGCCATGTTTATGGCACCTAAACGTAACTTCAAACGTAAATCAAATTCTCACAAAACCATCGCATACAGAGCAAGGAAAAACTTTGATCCAAACTCATTCTGTAGTGAGCTCCCTGCAGAAGACTGGTCTTTCATTGACACCTGCACAGACCCCAATTCCGCCAGTAGTCAATGGACTCAGTTATTCATAAATGTTATCAATAAAAAAAAAAAAAGTCTATAACCCGAAACCTTATTTGATCCACAAGAATCGAAACAGCTTAGAAAACAATGTTAACAGTCTAATTCGCAAAGCAAAGCGCGATTTTGTCTCTGAAACAATACAAAATGACAAGCAAAGAAACTCCGGGAAAATCATTGAAAAGCTCTCTCCCAGTTCAAATCCATCTGTCCCCATTCACTCGCAGTCTGATGTCAAAAGTAATAAACCTCAGGATCCTGAAGCAGTGGCTAAGCAACTGAATAAATTCTTTGTCAAAGCTGCTGTCAGTCTCGTTCCTGACCCAACTGTTGATCCAGTCTCCTCACTTAGAATAATCTGAATTTATCTCCAAAAGAAAACCAGTAGGTAAGACGTTTTCAATCCTTCTTATTACAGAGATGGATGTAAATACTTATCTCCTGAACTTTAATACAACAAAAAAGCACAGGCTTAGATGGGATTAGTCCTCACTTCCTCAAATCAAGTGCCGTGATAATTACCCCTGCTATTACAAAAATCTTCAACCTCTGTATTTCCACAGGTATATTTCCGCAAAGCTGGAAGCAATCAAAAGTTATACCATTACACACATCTGGTCCTTCAAAGATTGAGAACTACAGACCTATCTCCATCTTACCTGTACTGTCAAAAATTCTAGAACGCCACACACATGATTGTCTCTATGAGTTCATCTCCAGCAACAATCTCTTAAATGACAACCAACCCGGCTTCCGTCCCCAGCATTCCTGTTTCACTGTTCTTACCAAAATGTCCGAAACGACAACCAACCTGGCTTCCGCCCCCGGCATTCCTGTTTCACTGTTCTTACCAAAATGTCCGAAATGACAACCAACCTGGCTTCCGCCCCCGGCATTCCTGTTTCACTGTTCTTACCAAAATGTCCGAAACGACAACCAACCTGGCTTTCGCCCCCGGCATTCCTGTTTCACTGTTCTTACCAAAATGTTCGAAACGACATCCAACCTGGCTTCAGCCCCTGGCATTCCTGTTTCACTGTTCTTACCAAAATGTTCAAAACGACAACCAACCTGGCTTCAGCCCCTGGCATTCCTGTTTCACTGTTCTTACCAAAATGTTTGAAACGACAACCAACCTGGCTTCAGCCCCTGGCATTCCTGTTTCACTGTTCTTACCAAAATGTTCGAAATGACAACCAACCTGGCTTCCGCTGCTGGCATTCCTGTTTCACTGTTCTTACCAAAATGTTCGAAACGACAACCAACCTGGCTTCAGCCCCCGGCATTCCTGTTTCATTGTTCTTACCAAAATGTTCGAAACGACAACCAACCTGGCTTCCGCCGCTGGGATTCCTGTTTCACTGTTCTTACCAAAATGTCCAAAACAACAACCAACCTGGCTTCCGCCCCTGGCATTCCTGTTTCACTGTTCTTACCAAAATGTTTGAAATGACAATCAACCTGGCATCCGCCCCCGGCATTCCTGTTTCATTGTTCTTACCAAAATGTCCGAAATGACAACCAACCTGGCTTCTGCCCCCGGCATTCCTGTTTCACTATTCTTACCAAAATGTCCGAAACGACCACCAACCTGGCTTCAGCCCCCGGCATTCCTGTTTCACTGTTCTTACCAAAATGTCCGAAATGACAACCAACCTGGCTTCCGCCCCCGGCATTCCTGTTTCACTGTTCTTACCAAAATGTTTGAAACGACCACCAACCTGGCTTCCGCCCCCAGCATTCCTGTTTCACTGTTCTTACCAAAATGTTCGAAACAACAACCAACCTGGCTTCCGCTGCTGGCATTCCTGTTTCATTGTTCTTACCAAAATGTCCGAAACAACAACCAACCTGGCTTATGCCCCCGGCATTCCTGTTTCACTGTTCTTACCAAAATGTCCAAAACGACCACCAACCTGGCTTCCGCCCCCAGCATTCCTGTTTCACTGTTCTTACCAAAATGTCTGAAATGACAATCAACCTGGCTTCCGCCCCCGGCATTCCTGTTTCACTATTCTTACCAAAATGTCCGAAACGACCACCAACCTGGCTTCAGCCCCCGGCATTCCTGTTTCACTGTTCTTACCAAAATGTCCGAAATGACAACCAACCTGGCTTCCGCCCCCGGCATTCCTGTTTCACTTTTCTTACCAAAATGTTTGAAACGACCACCAACCTGGCTTCCGCCCCCAGCATTCCTGTTTCACTGTTCTTACCAAAATGTTCGAAACAACAACCAACCTGGCTTCCGCTGCTGGCATTCCTGTTTCATTGTTCTTACCAAAATGTCCGAAACAACAACCAACCTGGCTTATGCCCCCGGCATTCCTGTTTCACTGTTCTTACCAAAATGTCCAAAACGACCACCAACCTGGCTTCCGCCCCCAGCATTCCTGTTTCACTGTTCTTACCAAAATGTCTGAAATGACAATCAACCTGGCTTCCGCCCCCGGCATTCCTGTTTTACTGTTCTTACCAAAATGTCCGAAACGACAACCAGTCTGGCTTCCGCCCCCAGCATTCCTGTTTCACTGTTCTTACCAAAATGTTCGAAACGACAACCAACCTGGCTTCAGCCCCCGGCATTCCTGTTTCACTGTTCTTACCAAAATGTCTGAAACCACAACCAGTCTGGCTTCCGCTCCCAGCATTCCTGTTTCACTGTTCTTACCAAAATGTCCGAAACGACCACCAACCTGGCTTCCGCCCCCAGCATTCCTGTTTCACTGTTCTTACCAAAATGTCCGAAATGACAACCAACATGGCTTCCGCCGCTGGCATTCCTGTTTCACTGTTCTTACCAAAATGTCTGAAACGACAAACAGTCTGGCTTCCGCTCCCAGCATTCCTGTTTCACTGTTCTTACCAAAATGTTCGAAACGACAACCAACCTGGCTTCCGCCCCCGGCATTCCTGTTTCACTGTTCTTACCAAAATGTCCGAAATGACAACCAACCTGGCTTCCGCCCCCGGCATTCCTGTTTCACTGTTCTTACCAAAATGTTCGAAACGACAACCAACCTGGCTTCAGCCCCCGGCATTCCTGTTTCATTGTTCTTACCAAAATGTTCGAAACGACAACCAACCTGGCTTCCGCCGCTGGGATTCCTGTTTCACTGTTCTTACCAAAATGTCCAAAACAACAACCAACCTGGCTTCCGCCCCCGGCATTCCTGTTTCACTGTTCTTACCAAAATGTTTGAAATGACAATCAACCTGGCATCCGCCCCCGGCATTCCTGTTTCATTGTTCTTACCAAAATGTCCGAAATGACAACCAACCTGGCTTCCGCCCCCGGCATTCCTGTTTCACTATTCTTACCAAAATGTCCGAAACGACCACCAACCTGGCTTCAGCCCCCGGCATTCCTGTTTCACTGTTCTTACCAAAATGTCCGAAATGACAACCAACCTGGCTTCCGCCCCCGGCATTCCTGTTTCACTGTTCTTACCAAAATGTTTGAAACGACCACCAACCTGGCTTCCGCCCCCAGCATTCCTGTTTCACTGTTCTTACCAAAATGTTCGAAACAACAACCAACCTGGCTTCCGCTGCTGGCATTCCTGTTTCATTGTTCTTACCAAAATGTCCGAAACAACAACCAGCCTGGCTTATGCCCCCGGCATTCCTGTTTCACTGTTCTTACCAAAATGTCCAAAACGACCACCAACCTGGCTTCCGCCCCCAGCATTCCTGTTTCACTGTTCTTACCAAAATGTCTGAAATGACAATCAACCTGGCTTCCGCCCCCGGCATTCCTGTTTTACTGTTCTTACCAAAATGTCCGAAACGACAACCAGTCTGGCTTCCGCCCCCAGCATTCCTGTTTCACTGTTCTTACCAAAATGTTCGAAACGACAACCAACCTGGCTTCAGCCCCCGGCATTCCTGTTTCACTGTTCTTACCAAAATGTCTGAAACCACAACCAGTCTGGCTTCCGCTCCCAGCATTCCTGTTTCACTGTTCTTACCAAAATGTCCGAAACGACCACCAACCTGGCTTCCGCCCCCGGCATTCCTGTTTCACTGTTCTTACCAAAATGTCCGAAATGACAACCAACATGGCTTCCGCCGCTGGCATTCCTGTTTCACTGTTCTTACCAAAATGTCTGAAACGACAAACAGTCTGGCTTCCGCTCCCAGCATTCCTGTTTCACTGTTCTTACCAAAATGTTCGAAACGACAACCAACCTGGCTTCCGCCCCCGGCATTCCTGTTTCACTGTTCTTACCAAAACGTCCGAAATGACAACCAACCTGGCTTCCGCCGCTGGGATTCCTGTTTCACTGTTCTTACCAAAATGTCTGAAACGACAACCAACCTGGCTTCCGCCGCTGGCATTCCTGTTTCACTGTTCTTACCAAAATGTCCGAAATGACAACCAACCTGGCTTCCGCCCCCGGCATTCCTGTTTCACTGTTCTTACCAAAATGTCTGAAACAACAACCAATCTGGCTTCCGCCCCCAGGATTCCTGTTTCACTGCTCTGATCAAAATGTCCGAAAATTGTCGTAAAGCAATAGACAACGACAAAATCGTAGGACCCATCATGATCGACTATAGAAATGCTGTTGAACAATGATCCGAAATTCAGTCAGAATTAAACTCTAATATGGAACTTATTAACCAGTGGTGCTTTGAAAATAAAACGCTTCTTAATGTGTCCAAAACGAAGTCCATCCTTATTAGAACTACCCAGAAATTAAAAAATTGTCATCAGCATTCACTCAATGTCACAGTCAATGGCCAGACAATTGAAAATGTGCAAAATTTGAAGCTTCTTGGCCTGCATATAGACCATACACTTTCATGGCTGAGTCACATTGACTCAGTGGGCAGTACTGTGTCTAAGCTATTGTCAGTACTGAGGAGGCAGAAGTCTTTTTTCCCTTTAAAAGAATACTATTATTTTATAATAGTTTTGTCCTTCCTCATTTAATATATGCTGTCCCAATTTGGGGCAGCTGTTCCAAAGGCCTACTTGATCGAGTATATAAACTTCAAAAAAACTGCTGCAAAACTTATCCTAGACAAACCTAACAATAAGTCATCAGCTGAAACTTTTGAAATGTTAAACTTAAAGTCTATACATGAAATTATCCTATACCAAAAAAATCTCACTGTTCACAAATCCTTAAATGACCACTATCCTGACTATATGAAAAGTTGTTCCCAGTCAGAGAAAATCCCCATCATGAACTAAGATCATGTACAAGCAATCCAGTAAAAATCCCTTTTCCCCAGAAAGAACAACTTAAGAAAAGCTTGTCATACTCTGCGGCTGTTCAGTGGAACAGCCTGCCTGCCTCCTCAGTTAAATCGTGTAAAAATTTGCACCAAAAGTGCCAGAAAGTGCCAATCACATAGCAAAGCCTTCTCTATATGTATGTATGTATATATATATATATATATAGGAAAAAGGTAATAAGATGCCTTTGAACTTTCTACATTCTGTTATATTCCAACTGCACTTTTAAACTTCATGTTATTTTCAAGGAATATGAATATGAATGTCCACAGAGGTCTTTATATAGGATATGTGTTACCAGTAACTAAGGAACATATTACGTACATGTCAAAACAGGCAGTGGTTTAGTTACATGCTATAATACATGGATAAATTGTTGCTGAGTTTGTTACCCTCTGAAAATAAAGATATTATTATTATTATTATCATTGTGTGAACAAAAGACATAGTAGAAAATAACTTTTCCTATTATCATTCAACTAGTCAAATTCAACTGTGAACAAGGCTTGACCTACTAGCCACCCATGCATGACCATGAAAGCCCCAAAGTTTGACCTGGCCGTATTGATTTGATTGATTGATTTGATTGGTGTTTTACGCCGTATTCAAGAATATTACAGTTATACCACAGCGGCCAGCATTATGGTGGGTGGAAACCGGGCAGAGCACGGGGGAAACTCACAACCATCCGCAGGTTGTTGCCAGACCTTCCTACATAATGCTGAAAAGGAAGCCAGTTTGAGCTGGACTTGAACTCACAATGACCGCATTGGTGAGAGGCTCCTGGGCCATTACGCTGCGCTAGCGCGCTAACCAACTGAGCCCAGAGGCCCCTGGCAGTACTGTCATTGCTCTCACAATTCATGGGGCCTTGGTGACATATATGAAGGTTCTATGACATTCATGGTGAGGCCATTTGCGCCTCTAACATTCGTCTACTTGCCTTCTGTCAATATGTATATATAATGCGCATATCTGTACAACAGTTGGCAGTAACTTGACAAAAGTTTGTGGTATACCTCAGGCACTTTGGTTTCCTCCACCCATAAAACCTACCCCTCTCATGTGAATGAAAAATTTGGCATTGCAAAAATGTGATGGTTTCGAACACAAATGTTTCAGTGGTGAACTCTGTGCTGTCGAGGAATGACCATGAGGTAAATGGTGTGAAGTTGAAAGTCACGGCTCATCACGCCCCATGTCCCATCCCAATGGACCCCTGTAAGGTATTCATACAGGGAGTGAATAGTAACACAACTCGTGAGTGTCTCATCATGTACATCGAGAGATGTTGTGGACAGGAGCCTAACAGAATTGTGCCAGGGCCAAAACCTGATACCTACATGCTGCTGTTCGGTGAAAGTGTCGGTGAGTCTCATAAATGGAAGCCTGATCGAATAAACTCAAGCCAGACACCCTAAATGACCTAAAATTTAAACTCACAAAAGTGCATTTTTAGAGGCAAATAAATGTCACAAAATATTACATATGGCACTGAAACATTCAATTTTCCAGTAGAATATCAGCCCATGTTCGATACAAAACTAAAAACACCTTTAAAAACTGAATAGAATTACTGCCAGAATCAAGAAAATTGATGTTGTAGATATGGAGGAAGTTTGTGGTCATTTAGGGAGTAGCACTGGGCAGCCTACATCCCTGAGCAGCACGTCCACAAGGAGAACGGACATCCATGAGCAGACGGCAACATGTAACCTGTTCGTTTACAAATAACTCTACACCGTCCTCCTCATGGACGTCCGTTCTGCTGGTGGATGTACTTCTGGTCCCCTCGTGGATGTATGCTGACGAGTACTGGTGCACTAAAGGGTAGTTGTGTCTATCGGTGCAGTAGTACCCATGCGCAGAACAGGTCAAACATTCTCATTTATCCCTTCTGTAAATCTTCTAATTCTTCTATTTATTTGTACGTGGGAAGGTCTGCTAGCAACGTGCAGAAGGTTGTGGGTTTCCCCCCGTGCTCTGCCCGGTTTCCTCCCACCATAATGCTGGTGGCCATAAGTGAAATATTCTTGAGTATGGCGTAAAACACCCAAAAAATCAAATCCAATCTAATTATTTGGACACCTGGTCGGCTTCTTTTAGCCAATATACATGTTACTGTAATAGGAATGTAATAGGAGTTTCTCTTTTTTTTTTCACATTGTTAGCCAATCAAATGAACAACACATACATATCTTTACTTTTCTGAACAAACTGAGAGAGTAATGTTACTGTACATGATGCAACAACTTTGCCAACACGACTTGGCTGGAGGTTCAGTTTTGGTGTGTGTTCTTCAAAGTTTTTGACTTGAAAACTGTATGATGCCGAGGGTTTCAATGTTTTAAGAAATCCTGGTCATGCTCACTCGAAACAGCTGCCTCGCTTATTATTATTAACATTGGAGTATTAAATCTTTATTACCTTAATTCCTCAAATTTTCACGTATGAAGGAGCAACTTTCAGTACAATTTATGCACATGCATAATTAGATTTTGGGGACAAAACTACATTGGTTGGGTTGGCAATTTTCAGGCCTTCTCAAAACGTATAATTTTATCAGTGTGTAGAGATTAGTGCTTTCAGAATATTCTTTAATAAACACCTTGCAAAATTACAGTAATGTCACGAAACCTGTGTATGACACTAAATTAAGTCTATGGCTGTTGTAAATACCATTAAAAGGGGGCTGCGTGGCTCAGTTGGTTAATGCGCTAGTGCAACATAATAACCCAGGAGCCTCTCACCAATGTGGTCGCTGTGAGTTCAAGTCCAGCTTATGCTGGATTCCTCTCCAGCCGTACGTGGGAAGGTTTGGCAGCAACCTACAGATGGTCATGGGTTTCCCCCGGGCTCTGCCCGATTTCCACCCACCAAAATGCTGGCCACCGTCGTATAAGTGAAATATTCTTGAGTACGGCGTAAAACACCAATCAAATAAAAAAATAAATAAATAAATAACTACCATTAAAAGGAATTAATCTACAGGCTTAATACCTGGGTACTAGTTAATAACAAAAGTGTCATTAACTGAATAAATGAATTCACCAACATTAACCTTTCGGAAGTTCTTTTTTGTATTCTCAGGTATGATCTATTAAAACAACTAATTCTTACACTTCAATAAAATCATATCAGAGGAAAAAAATATTTACTCATTCACAATATGTGAAATGTCAAAAAGTACTAATGTAAACTTTCAAACTTTTTAAACCACTAGAGCACTTTTTTTTCCAGTGGAATTTAAGCATACAATTATTACCAAAATGTTGCTAGAATGATGTGTTCGGGTCACTGAAGATGCGAGCTTCATAAAACTGAGCAAATTAGTTCTCTTCACCCCATATAGTTCTCTTGAAATGTTTCAAAATATTGGTAGCTGAAGAGGTTGAGGAATTATTTCATTCTCTGTGCGTAAGTGGGAAGGTCTGGCAGCAACCTGCGGATGGTCGTGGGTTTCCCCCGGGTTCTGCCCGGTTTCCACCCACCATAATGCTGGCCCCCGTCGTATAAGTGAAATATTCTTGAGTACGGCGTAAAACACCAATCAAAAAACAAAAAATCATTCTCTGTGTTCTATTGTATATTAGACAGAAGTGATATGTATATAATATATGCCAGCATTGGGACACTACACTGTTAAAATATGAAACAAATAATGCTGATAACAAAAACTAGACCTTTTTTTTTTACATCTAACAAATCATGATTCTCTTGGTTCAATTTGATAGAGCACTGCATGTTCGCACTATTGTTTTTATTCCAGACTTGGCCAAATTCCAGCAGTCTTGTAAAGAACGACCTCTGGAACGGTGTTATCTCTCTGTGGAGGGAGTACCCGTGAGTAACTCTATCCGGGTAACCAATCTGGATCCAAAAATTACCAAAGATGCATTGCACCTCTACTTTGAAAGCAAGAGGAGAAGCCATGGGGGCCCAGTTCGGGATGTGGAGATGTTCGTGGAGAAAGGCTATGCGTTGGTACACTTTATAAACCATGCAGGTAAAACATGTATGCATGAACCTATATACATACATGTGTATGTGTACCCATATGCATGCATGTGTACTTGTACCCATATGCATGCATGTGTATGTGTACCTATATACATACATGTGTATGGGTACCCATATGCATGCATGTGTACGTGTACCCATATGCATGCATGTGTACGTGTACCCATATGCATGCATGTGTATGTGTACCCATATGCATGCATGTGTATGTGTACCCATATACATGCATGTGTACATGTACCCGTATGCATGCATGCATGTGTATAATCAAAGCAGTTTTGGCAAGAGACACCGTATGTGACTTAAAATTTCCAGAGTGACCAAAAACTTTCCTCTTTTTGTCTGATTCTGAGGTTTTGATTTGAAACTTTCTTGTGGGGGCTTTGATAACTTATTAGATTTTCAAACCAGTTCACAAGCTGATATACCATTGGACATATTTTAGCTACCTTCATTGGCTATTTCTTGTCTGCAAGATGTCTCCTGAACTACAGGATCAAATTTAATCAAATTAAATTTACTCCTCAGGCCTTTAACAGGACCAAAAGAGTAATGCCATGGCCATGTCTGTCTGAAGGTGCCATCGTTTTGTCACCGTATTTCTGGTTCGTGGACACAACATTCATGAATTTTTGCTGACATGCTCTTTGGGTCTCATACATGTGTTAGTTGACTTGTTTTCCATAAGGGCTTCGGTGGAGGAGTGGTTAGAGTGCTAGCACAGCACGATAATTCAGGAGCCTCCCCCCAATGCGTTTGTTGTGAGTTCAAATCCAGCTTCTGCAGACTTGCTGTCTGGTCACAAGTGAGAAGGTCTGCCAGAAACTGCGGATGGTATTGGGTTTCCCTCGGCATCTGCTCGGCAGTTTTGGTTGCCGTCATATAAGTGAAATATGCTAGACCGCAGTCGTGGCAGTGTTAAACTCCAGTCAAGTAAATAAATCAATATGTTTCTATTTCTTGTTGCAGATTTGGATGAAGTACTTCAACACAATCATGTATTGGAAAAGCAAAAATTGTCCTTGTGTGTTCACTATGACTGTCTTGGGTTGGTGAGCTTGTAGGTCGATGAAAGGGCTGGTAAATATAGGTATACCCATTCCAATGGACACCCATCTCTTAGAATTATTTTTAACTTCTGGACAAAACCAGCAAGATGCAGAACAGGAAGTTGGACGCTAATGTTGAGGTACAAGGAGGTTCAAAGGGGGCAAGAAAACCGACAACTGACCAGAAGATGGAAGGAAACTGTGAGCCATGCGATTACTGAATTTATCAAAAAGTTCACTGTTTGCAGGAAACTTATTCCTAGATAGCTGAGGGTTTAACGTGAAAGAAGGGGGATTTAACTGTTATCCCCATGTTGATCATGTTGATGACAGGAGCACTGTTGTTGTTGTAGGAGATCAACAGACAGTGGAAAAGTGTAACAACAATTTAGAAAGCATAATCTTCACAATCAGTCCTGACGGTTGGAGTGCAGTACAAACTAGCTAGCTGGTTAGGACTACGAATACGCCCCCTGGCATGGCTGGGAGCAGATTTACTTGTGTGATCGGTGTTTAGTGTTTTTGACTCTTGACATATTATTCCCTGACCAAGGCAGTAGAAAAAAAGAGGAGAGTAATCTGAAACCAGTGTCATTCATGGAGGAGCAACTCATTTTGTTCATGAGCGAACCAGAGCATATCATGACAGGCGAGAAAATGGTTAGAATATCTGACCAATAAGGAAACTAAAATTGTGATTAAGCAAACTGCACTGATTGAACTACAAGAATCTAGCTGGAATATTTTATCTGGAGAATCGAAGGAACTACAAGCAAGATGTGGATGTACTTTTTAATGAACTTGAAAAAAAAAAATTCCAATAAAGCCTTACTTTCAGCCTTTAAAGGATATTATATCTATTTCATGTGAGACTACATGTATATAGTTGCTGGTCACACACGTAATCTGTATATCTTTGAGTTACTTCCCTTGTGGTGAATATGTATGCTAGAATTTTCTTGCCTTGTTTTACCATTACTTACTACACAGGCCATAAATATACACTACACACACACGTTCAGTATCTGTGTACAGTCTCACTATAAATGCCAGTGTGGACAAAGCCATACCTTCATGTTAAATTAACTTTGAGTCTCTTGTTATTCCCAGTCAAAGGAGTTAATTAAACTAACGTGACTACTGTTGTCTTTATAAATGATTTTACATGATGGAATTAAAATAATGAACTTAATTACATATTTGTACATGCTGACTGCTAGCTTATGACAGAACTAGTACACTTTTCCACTGTCATTATGATGTACAAACTACATTTGTACAGCTTGTGTGACAAGAGCTATGTGTAGGTGAACTGCACAGGAAAATTCCCGTTTGGTTAACCAAGTATCTTAGTGATTGAAAGGCTTTTGCTTTATTTTTAACAAAATTACAATATATGTAGTGTACAGCTTTAATGTGTATTAATTGTGAGTGGACTTTTGTCTAATGTTATTCATTTATTTATTTGATTGATGTTTTAAGCTATACTCAAGAATATTTCACTTATACGACGTCGGCCAGCATTATGGTGGGAGGAAATCGGGCAGAGCCCGGAGGAAACCCACGACCATCCGCAGGTTGCTGGCAGATCTTCCCACTTATGACAGTTTTAATATTATGATAATACATCATGTTGGATAATGTTGTATAGATTTTTTAAATAAATTTTTTGAAAAATATATACTGTGACTGATGCGTGCTTTAATTATGACAGATACAATACAAGTTTATGAGCAGACTCAACAAAGCCAGTTTCAACTGACATGACTGAAGCCAAAAGCTCAGATATCGTTTTGATTGTTTAACGTAACAGTTCAAGTTTTAAACACAAATGGCTTTGTGGAATGAGAATCTTGTTCCATTTGATTGACATACATAGATAGACTGTAATTAAGCCACAAACAGCCATGTTTTTCCTAAAATGGTTTCCTATCATGTCAGTTACATGTAACTTATCATCTAACATGGTTACATGTAACTTATCATCTAACATGGTTACATGTAACTTATCATCTAACACAGTTACATGTAACTTATCATCTAACATGGTTACATGTAACTTCAAAACAACTTAAAAAACCAAAAAAAAATGTATAACAGAGTTCAACCTGAGATCAGACGCTAGAGTATGTATTGAGAAAGTATATTCTGAGAAAATCAAATTAAATTCAAACATGCATTTGTATTTTCCTTTATGGAATTAAAGTATAGCTGTGGGTAACTTTATCTGACATGAAAGGATAAGAATGGTACAATGTTCTTGTGCTACAGTTCAAGTCCAGCTCATGCTAGCTTCCTCTCGGGTCTCCAGGAAGGTCGGCCAGCAACCTGTGCATTCCCTCAGGCTCTGCTCAGTTTTCTCCCACCGTATTGCTGGCCGTCGTTGTTGGGGGAATATCCTTGTGTACATGTAAAAGGAACCAGGCCTACTAGCCATTCATTTCTCATCAATTTTTTCTAATTGATTACACGGGCTTAAGCAAAACGTCCAAAGTGAGACATGATGGTCGCACATCTCCCAGCTCCACGGAGGACGGTAACGCACAGTCCCAGGAATGGGCACCTTCACATAGCGTCTACTGCTCTGTCTCGCTTTGCTGCAAGGGATCGCGCTTTGCTGCAAGGGATCGGCCCTAAAGTTAATTAAGGGATCACGTGGTATGATGCAACGAAAGCTCAAAAACTCCCTATCTACTAGGCAGGGACCGCTATACCATGTGCACCCAATATTAAAAGGTGACATCTGATTTCTAGAATTCTGTTGAGAAAATGATAAATTTTGTAGTAAGTACAGATCTCTTTAACAAAGTCTTCTTTATTGATTTATTTATTTATTTATTTAATTGGTGCTTTAGGCTGAACTCATGCCAGAACATTTCACTTATACAACGTCGGCCAGCATTATGGTGGGTAGAAACTGGCCAGAGCCCTCTGCCCGTGGGAAATCATCCGCAGTTTGCTGGCACACCTTCCCCCATACTGCCGCAGAGGAAGCCAGCAGGAGCTGGACTTGAACTCACAGCGACTGAATTTGTTAAAGTAATACTAGCCTACAACTGGCCAAACTTAGCTAAAAGACTGATGATTATATGCCTCGGATAGAAGAGAAAAACAATAGTCTGCAAGTTACGTGCACAATGTTGAAACAAATGCAGCTAGAATGTGTTCAAACCAAACCAATAAATCAACCGATTTATCCCCAGGAACATGGCTAGATTGTTAGTGTGGCAATGTGGACAGTAAGGACGGGTGTCGCTTCTATAGGCCTTTCGTGAATTTTTATCTCTTACATCATGTCACACGGTGAAGTCTTAACAACAAGACTTGTCAAATGTCAGTGGTTTTATTCTGCAACCTCTAGCTTGCTTCACCAACATCAGATTTAAAAAGTTTTTGAGTAGTTTTTTTTCTTAAGCACCCATTTTTCTGGTTTGTACATGTACTTTGGTTCACCAGGGCTCTACCCACTTTCCTCCCACCATACTGCTGACCGCAGACGTTAATGTAAAGCACTAATCAAATAAATTAATAATTCTTTCACATTAAAATGGGTTGGGAAAACTCCCTATAAAATGACATTATTATTGACTACAAAAACTGCCACGTATATACTGCCTTTTCAACCCCATAACAAGATAATCTTGTCGGCAACATTTTGGCAAACTTTACCTCATAATTAACCACAGAAGGCATAAGGGTCCATAATTATAAATGGCCCAAGGGCGCTAACAGTGGACATCCACAACTTGACCCTGAAGTCCATGTATAATTAAATTTCTACCCTAAAACATAAGGGTCCATAATTATAAATGGCCCAAGGGCGCTAACAGTGGACATCCACAACTTGACCCTGAAGTCCATGTATAATTAAATTTCTACCCTAAAACATAAGGGTCCATAATTATAAATGGCCCAAGGGCGCTAACAGTGGACATCCACAACTTGACCCTGAAGTCCATGTATAATTAAATTTCTACCCTAAAACATCAGGGTCCATAATTATAAATGGCCCAAGGGCGCTAACAGTGGACATCCACAACTTGACCCTGAAGTCCATGTATAATTAAATTTCTACCCTAAAACATCAGGGTCCATAATTATAAATGGCCCAAGGGCGCTCACAGTGGACATCCACAACTTGACCCTGAAGTCCACGTATAATTAAATTTCTACCCTAAAACATCAGGGTCCATAATTATAAATGGCCCAAGGGCGCTAACAGTGGACATCCACAACTTGACCCTGAAGTCCATGTATAATTAAATTTCTACCCTAAAACATAAGGGTCCATAATTATAAATGGCCCAAGGGCGCTAACAGTGGACATCCACAACTTGACCCTGAAGTCCATGTATAATTAAATTTCTACCCTAAAACATAAGGGTCCATAATTATAAATGGCCCAAGGGCGCTAACAGTGGACATCCACAACTTGACCCTGAAGTCCATGTATAATTAAATTTCTACCCTAAAACATCAGGGTCCATAATTATAAATGGCCCAAGGGCGCTAACAGTGGACATCCACAACTTGACCCTGAAGTCCATGTATAATTAAATTTCTACCCTAAAACATCAGGGTCCATAATTATAAATGGCCCAAGGGCGCTCACAGTGGACATCCACAACTTGACCCTGAAGTCCATGTATAATTAAATTTCTACCCTAAAACATCAGGGTCCATAATTATAAATGGCCCAAGGGCGCTAACAGTGGACATCCACAACTTGACCCTGAAGTCCATGTATAATTAAATTTCTACCCTAAAACATAAGGGTCCATAATTATAAATGGCCCAAGGGCGCTAACAGTGGACATCCACAACTTGACCCTGAAGTCCATGTATAATTAAATTTGTACCCTAAAACATCAGGGTCCATAATTATAAATGGCCCAAGGGCGCTAACAGTGGACATCCACAACTTGACCCTGAAGTCCATGTATAATTAAATTTCTACCCTAAAACATAAGGGTCCAAAATTATAAATGGCCCAAGGGCGCTAACAGTGGACATCCACAACTTGACCCTGAAGTCCGTGTATAATTAAATTTGTACCCTAAAACATAAGGGTCCATAATGATAAATGGCCCAAGGGCACTAACAGTGGACATCCACAACTTGACCCTGAAGTCCATGTATAATTAAATTTGTACCCTAAAACATAAGGGTCCATAATTATAAACTAAGGGCGCTAACAGTGGACATCCACATCTTGACCCTGAGGTTCATGTATAATTAAATTTGTACCCTAAAACACTAACAATTCCTGTGCTGGCAAAACTGGGATCGTATCTGTCATTATGATAGAAAAGTAACGTCCATTAAAGGTTAAAATCAACATGAAAATGGTTTTACAGGAGCCTAAAAACTTAACTGACATATAATAAAACGGTTCTTACAGTTTTACTGAATAAATAATAAAGATCTCGATGTGGCGAGGGTGAGAGGGGAGGGGTGGGGGTGGTTGCATGATGCTGTTTTGATTAAGGAGATGAACTGGGAGCACTATGTTCCCACAAATTACCACAATTATGCGGGAAGGATGACAAGGATTCCAATGTGACACTGGAGGTATATGCCATAGCTAGCTACTCAAGAATATTTCACACATACGACAGCAGCAAGCATTATAGTGGGAGGAAACAAGACAGATCAGACTAGCCCAGGGGAAACCCTGGCACACCTACCACAACATGAGCTGGGCTTAGGCCTACTGCACTGCTGAAATTATACTTTGTAATTTCGGAAACACAAACATACTGCAAAGTTAATTTTACCAGGCCTTCCTGAACAGTATTAAGACTACATTATAAAATAAGTGGATAGAGGAACTATGTTTTTCTTTACAGGGAATTTTCTCAACCCAAGGGTATGCCAATGATAACGACTGGCTGTAAGAATCATATAGAGTACAACAAAGAAACAGTACCTGACAGAAATTAAAAAGACATGCCAAAGTGTTCATTGTGATAGAATATGATTACAGAAGGGTTATTTTTTTACCGGTATCTGACTGCTGTTTTATGTCACACTCAAAAATATTTCACTTGTACGACGGCGGCCAGCATTACGGTGGGACGAAGCCGGGCAGAGCCCAGGACGAACCCACATGCTACCATATGCAGGTTGCTGAGTGAATTCACGTTATATGGCCAGAGAGGAAGACTGCATGATCTGGATTTGAACTCACAGCAACTGCATTGGTGAGAGGCTCCTCGATCACTGTGCTGCACTGGCGCGCTAACCACCTGCAGCACGAAATAGACGTGATAAGTCTACTGCAGGGAATTACACTCACTGCTAGCATCGTGGGTGAAGTAAATCTCATCAGGCTAATGTTAAGTACCTGACAGCGTGATCTCAGCAATCCATTTCCAAATATGGGAGATCTTGTTTAATCCTACTTCACAAACACTCACTAAAACCACTGCTTCTTTTAAGCTGCAAGGAACAAGGTACCGGTACTATGAAAATCTTATTCCATAAGGCATCACAAGAAAAGACTGTACATGTAGCAGGAGTTATAGGTTACACTAAACAGGTAATTATGTATGTGTATCAAATATGTCACTATGTGAAGGTTTACACAGAAATCAAATATGTCACTATGTAAAGGTTTACACAGAAATCAAATGTCACTATGTAAAGGTTTACACACAAATCAAATGTCACTATGTAAAGGTTTACACACAAATCAAATGTCACTATGTAAAGGGTTACACAGAAATCAAATGTCACTATGTAAAGGGTTACACAGAAATCAAATATGTCACCATATAAAGGTCTACACAGAAATCAAATATGTCACTATATAAAGGTTTACACAGAAATCAAATGTCACTATATAAAGGTTTACACAGAAATCAAATATGTCACTATATAAAGGTTTACACAGAAATCAAATGTCACTATGTAAAGGTTTACACACAAATCAAATGTCACTATGTAAAGGGTTACACAGAAATCAAATATGTCACCATATAAAGGTCTACACAGAAATCAAATATGTCACTATATAAAGGTTTACACACAAATCAAATATGTCACTATGTAAAGGTTTACACAGAAATCAAATATGTCACCATATAAAGGTCTACACAGAAATCAAATACGTCACTATGTAAAGGGTTACACAGAAATCAAATATGTCATTATGTAAAGGGTTACACAGAAATCAAATATGTCACTATATAAAGGTCTACACAGAAATCAAATATGTCACCATATAAAGGTCTACACACAAATCAAATATGTCACCATATAAAGGTCTACACAGAAATCAAATATGTGACTATATAAAGGGTTACACAGAATTCAAATATGTCACTATGTAAAGGGTTACACAGAAATCAAATATGTCACTATATAAAGGTTTACACAGAAATCAAATATGTCACTATATAAAGGTTTACACACAAATCAAATATGTCACTATGTAAAGGGTTACACAGAAATCAAATATGTCACCATACAAAGGTCTACACAGAAATCAAATATATCACTATGTAAAGGTTTACACAGAAATCAAATATGTCACTATGTAAAGGTTTACACAGAAATCAAATATGTCACTATATAAAGGGTTACACAGAAATCAAATATGTCAATATATAAAGGGCTACACAGAAATCAAATATGTCACTATATAAAGGTCTACACAGAAATCAAATATGTCACTATATAAAGGTTTACACACAAATCAAATATGTCACTATGTAAAGGTTTACACACAAATCAAATAGCGACTATATAAAGGGTTACACAGAAATCAAATATGTCACTATATAAAGGTTTACACACAAATCAAATATGTCACTATATAAAGGTTTACACAGAAATCAAATATGTCACTATATAAAAGTTTACACACAAATCAAATATGTGACTATGTAAAGGTTTACACAGAAATCAAATATGTCACTATATAAAGGTTTACACAGAAATCAAATATGTCACTATATAAAGGTTTACACACAAATCAAATATGTCACTATATAAAAGTTTACACACAAATCAAATATGTCACTATATAAAGGGTTACACAGAAATCAAATATATCACTATATAAAGGTTTACAGAGAAATCAAATATGTCACCATGTAAAGGTTTACACAGAAATCAAAGGTTACAAATTTTGAGTGTAAGCCAGCCATACCAGTATGTATATATGTATGTACATGAAGACCTACATATGTACAATGTATGCATGCATGTGTCACTCTATCTTTCGCTTCACATCACTGCCACCAATAGCAAATTTTGTACAGAAATCTTCAACAATGCCGAGGTCACTGGGGTCACAAACAATCCATCTCAGCCTTTATCTCGGATAATACTTTATACACATGCATTCTCTTTATCTAGCACATGCACAACATGATTCTAACCAAAACCTGGAACGATTTTATTTATAAATGCTGATTAAGTTGTTCCGCGAGAGGAGACAAGTGATGAGGCTAAGCCTAAACAAGGCTACGTGCATCTCACAGGCTCCAAAGGTCAAGAGGTAAGAGGTAAGAGAGCGACACATGCGCTGTTGAGTTGTACATTTCCATACAATAATGACTACAGTGTTATCCACATAATACATACATAGATTTCTATGTAATTATCAGTGACGCACATTTCGATGTACCTACAATTACCACAACATAACCGCAACATGTTCATGACCTATTTTGGTGACAGCCATGTTGGAGACGGACTGCTAAACCATTAACCCATGGTAATTATGTACTCCAGTATGGCGGACAATTTTTGTTACTAAATTATCTGATATGTAATTGATGCCACTCCCAAAATTCTTTACGGCATACTCAAGCTATACAACTCTACTCTGATAATCGGGGTAAGGGATTCTCCCTGAAATATTTCTGTAGATATGTACACGTCAATGTCATCTTCAGATCCTCTTTCACAACAAAGTCAAAGGCGGCCTGTAATTGAAATAAAAAGTAACATTATATATTTTGGAACCTGTTTTCAATTTCACAGATTTAGATAAAACTCACTGAATGTAGTCATTTTGATATGGTGGTGATAAAATGGGGATGTTCCAGGCTATTTTATGAAGAATAAGGTCTGGATCAGCTTGCCTAGAATCCAGATCTTGAGCGGTGTTTCTGCTACATCAGCCTGATGAGGAGGTTTATCAGTACTGCTCAATTCTAATGATGTATCTCACACAGATACGAAGATCATGTTCACATCATACGGCCAAGTATTATAGGCATAGGATCCGGCCAACATCTGCACATGGGCTGACATGGCTGTCAGATCTGCATAGCATCCGCACCATTTTCGCACAAGCTGGGCTGATAATATGCATATGATACTGCATTAGGATTGGGGCATTGGGGCTACTGTGCCCAGTGAAGGGCAGAGGTGTAGGGCTACTGTGCCCAGTGAAGGGCAGAGGTGTAGGGCTACTGTACCTGGTGATGAGCAGCAGTATAGGGCTACTGTACCTGGTGAAGGGCAGAGGTGTAGGGCTACTGTACCTGGTGAAGGGCAGAGGTGTAGGGCTACTGTACCTGGTGATGGGCAGCAGTATAGGGCTACTGTGCCCAGTGAAGGGCAGAGGTGTAGGGCTACTGTACGTACCTGGTGAAGGGAAGAGGTTTAGCACTACTGTACCTGAAGGGCAGAGGTGTAGGGCTACTGTACCTGGTGATGGGCAGAGGTGTAGCACTACTGTACCTGAAGGGCAGAGGCGTAGGGCTACTGTACCTGGTGATGGGCAGAGGTGTAGGGGTAATGTACCTGGTGAAGGGCAGAGGTGTAGCACTACTGTACCCTGTGAAGGGCAGAGGTGTAGGGCTACTGTACCTGGTGAAGGGCAGAGGTGTAGCACTACTGTACCCGGTGAAGGGCAGAGGTGTAGCACTACTGTACCCGGTGAAGGGCAGAAGTGCAGCGCTACTGTAAGCATTCTGGTTTCTTCCACAAATAAACCTGACCCCCATGGTACAGTCAAACCTCACTTTAATGCAATTTTACACAATTTGTGCAAAATCCCACAGCCTTTCAGGACTTACCTGGTGAAGGGCAGAGGTGTAGGCCTACTGTAAGCATTCTGGTTTCCTCCGCAAATAAACCTGACCTCCATAGTACAGTCAAACCTCACTTCAATGCAGTTTTACAAAATTTGTGCAAAATCCCATGGCCCTTTCAGGACTTCTGCAGAACTTGATTGTGGATAACTACGCCTTGCATCAGATTAACAGTATGGGGGCCTCCTTGGCCTGGGTGGTTAGTAATGACCCAGGAGCCTCTCACCAATGTGGTCACTCTGAGTTGAAGTCCAGCTCATACTGGCTTCCTCTCCAGCCGTGTGTGGGAAGGTCTGTCACCAACCTGTGGATGGTCGTGGTTTTCGTGAAGTTCAGTCTGATTTCCTTGAGTCCTACCATAATCCTAGCCTCCGTCGTATAGGTGATATATTCTTGAGTATGGTGTAAAACACCAATCAAATCAGTAAATTAATAAATTTAACATCTCACACATTATACACAAACTTGGTTGAATGTCTGTGCTAATTGTCAGCTAAGCTTTCCATCCCGTGCTGCATTCTCTATGTACATGTATTCTGGACAGTTAAAAACTACTGAACTTATAACTTACCTTGGCTAAGAGTTTGGCCACACCCTGTCCTCTGTATATGGATGGCACCTCAGTATGGTACATGTCTATGTGGGCAGAGTCAACCCAAGCATAAGATAGGAGAGCCTTGTGATTCCTTAGTGCCTGCCCACCTGGGGGGAAATGCAGCTCATTAGTTAGTTGATGTGTGTAGTACTGATTAAAACCACGGATCACAACATCAAAATAATTAAAGATCACCCATTATGTACTGCTGAAGACCCATAGTTATACGTGGGTTCAATGTAAGTAATAATAATAGGCCCATAGTTATATGTGGGTTCAATGTAAGTAATAATAATAGACCCATAGTTATATGTGGGTTCAATGTAAGTAATAATAATAGACCCATAGTTATACATGGGTTCAATGTAAGTAATAATAATAGACCCATAGTTATATTTGGGTTCAATGTAAGTAATAATAATGAAGTCGAGGCATCACCAGGTAAATGTAAAATAATATTAACTTAAATTGATAATTATCCCTTCACGCAAATGGAATGAAAACTTGTGAAACATTTTACATTTACGCAGTGATGCTTTGATCAACTTCGTTATGATTAAAATCAGGCTTATTACGCCATTTCTCATTTCCAGGGAGATTATATTGCACATTTAAATTCATGCATTCAGTAGTATATCTGATCGGTGTTTTACGCCGTACTCAAGAATATTTCACTTATACGATGACAGCCAACATTATGGTGGGAGGAAACCGGGCAGAGCCCGGGGGAAGCCCACGACCAGCCCCAGGTTGCTGGCAGACCTCACTTACGGTTGGAGATGAAGCCAGCATCAGCTAGACTTGAACTCACAGCGACCGCATTGATGAGAGGCTCCTGAGTCATTACGCTGCACTAGCGCGCTAACCAACTGAGCCACGGAGGCCCCTCTTCAATAGTACAACTGGTTACCATGACAATTATAAGTAATTTTTGAACACCAATTGTATTGTATTTGCTGACAATGAGTGAGCTCACATTTTTTCTTCTGGAAGTAAGATGTATACCTACTGCACTTGTATGCATCGTTGCACTAAATTTGTCTACTAATTCACTGGAACGGGCAAGGGGGGCAGGATCGAGCGGGGTATGTGTCAAATGTTATTGCTTGACTTATTTTGGAATGTGTGGATGCTTGGGGTTTTACATCATACTTAACAATTTTTCAGTCATATGATGACAAGGAGTCATTAAAGGTGTGTCCAATAACTCTATGCCTCCACTGAAATATCATGCCGAAGACACCAGACATGACACCCTGCCCAGTCATATTATACTGACACTGAAGCCAAGTCTTTGCTCTAGCTTCTCAATGCTGAGCGCCAAGCGAGGCAGCAACAAGTTCAATTTCAACAACTACCATTTTTAACATCTTTGGTACGACCGAGACTTTTTTGGTGACAACAATCAGTTTCTCTTCCACAGAACAGCCCTATTTACAGCTTCCATTTCTTACCCTTGTCCTTCTTTCCACATACCTTCAGAAATTTGAAGAAAAAATTCACACTTCTCTTTGTTATGCTGGACATCTTTTACCGTTTTGGTTGACGTTTTGGTTGACATTTTGGCAGATGTCAAATGTTGTTTCCAAAAATTTTTGACTTCACCAAAATTTTTACTTTGATCTGCAACTATCCTGAACAGCTTCTGAGTCAGCTTCATTTCCAGTAAATTATTTCGTCAACAAATGCCTTTCGTGCCAACAATCACCCGCAAATGTATAGAGAACAAGGTAGACAATCGTTACTTCGAACTGAATCGTTAGTCTGCACGCACATGGCGGAAGTTGACAGAGCTGGGTTGTAGCTCTCCAGCGCTGGAGGCGCGAATCTAATCTCTATGAAAACAAAACTAAGGTTGACACTTTTACGGAACTATTGTCATTTTAACATTGATTGGATGATTGGCGTGTGTTCATGCTAAGATGGCTGATCCAGAATGCGAAGTAACCACGAGGCTTCTTGATAATGAAGATGAAACAAGTTCAGTGTCTGCTAATGAAGGTGAGCGTTTGTTAAACATCGAAAACTGAACCTTGAATGGTCACATCTGGCTGGGACTCTCTGGCTGCCTGTCAAAGGTTGTTTCAGATGAGCGTCTGTTCGAGGCATAGAGCCAGCTGAGATTGAACAGAGCACTTTAACATGGGTCTTAATGCTAGAAAATCAACTTTCGTGAATTTTGTAGTATGACGACCTCTAATTTCTTAAAACCCTGTTGGGTAAAGCATATGTAAAGTTGAGATAGCAAAGATCTGAAAAGGGTGCCCACTGTGACCAGCTGTAGCAACCTTAAGTCTACAATTACAAATTTGCTTAAGCTTTCTGGGGTGGTGGTGGGTGCTGAAGGAGAGAGAGGGTGTGAATGAGTGGTTAAGGAACTTAGGCAAATCCTGTTCAGACTTCAGTCAAAATATTTATGATTCGATTCCTGGGACAATTTATTGCATTGACAGGGATCATTTGAGGATAAGCATAGGCCATTTGGATTGTGCTGCATCCAATATTTCCAGAGTTAATACCCCTTAAAAATGGAATGGGGACTTGTAGATTGTCATGAGCCCTGGTGAATGAATCTCTTCCTGCAGTTTTGATTTCATTTTCATGAAACTTTATGGGCATGAGAGACAATATGAGAATGTGCAGGTGCTGTTGAGGTCAAAGAATTATTGCCATTGAAACATGTTTGTTAGCTCTGTATACTGGTTTCGCATTGTTTATAGCATGTCCAGCCCTGTCTTGGTGATAAGTACACTTTTTGTGATGCCCTGAAACTGGCTAGTCCAACCAATGTAGTTTTGTTGTCAAGATAAACTTAAAAGTGTACACAAATTGCACTGAAAGTTGCTCTGTCCTATGTGAAAAGGTTGAGGAATGAGAGTTCCAGCATGTGTGCTGAGCATGTGGGCAGTACTCAACCTTCCACCATCTTGTAAATAACTCTGACCCCATTTTTAAAGCCCATAATGCATCATATCGCGTGCAGGTGATGACGTCAGTATGCGATGGGCAGGTTAGTTTAACGTTACCAGAACAAAAGATTGAGAAAGTAACCATACTTACCATTAGGGTTAAGATGCAATTTTTATTTCAGTACTGGTATGCTTAGTTGCCACTAGATTGGGGGATACAAAAGAGATAAAAAGGAGATAAATAGCCAAGTATATATAAATAACACTATGAATATTTAAGATTGTAACATTATGGCAGAGAAGATTACACAGTATATCCTACCAAAAACACTATTCTGTTGACCAAAAATAATATTAGTAGAGAAAAAAAATAGTTATATAAAAAATATTTAAAAAAAAAACTTGTTAAAAGTTCAAGTCATAAAAGAAAATTAATGCCTTATGTTAATAGGCTGGGGTGCAAGTATATTAAAAAGTAAATTTTTATCCAAACACATGTATTTCATTTTTCATACTGACAACTGATGCATGAATATCAGATTGTGTGTAGTGTTATGTGTGGCATAGACTTTAAGGTCAGTAATTTAGAGGATACAGTCAACAGTGGTGAACTTAAAACTTAACATACTTTTACATCTTTTTTTTTTTTTAAAGAAGAGACCTCAAAAAGTTGAAAGAGGCATCACAAAATAGATCACTTAAATCTTCACTTAAATATACATTCATTTTTTTTTTAGACTTTTGTGAAAACAGTTAAAGGCGCTCAAACATTTGAATTCTAAGGTTTGCTTTATGGACCATACTATCAGAGATTAGGAACTCTGATATCATAGGAAGTTTTTTTCAACTCTAGTTACGCAAATGAACCTTGAGTTATCCCATACTGAAATAATGCTAAAGGAGAAGAAAATTTAAGTATCGATCAAATACCATTGAAAAGAGTATGCTTTTCCTTGCAGGTGCATGCCATAAAAAATCTAATATGTACCTCAAATTATAAATAAAGTCAGCGCCAAAGTCCACTGTGGGCGACTCCATTTTGCCTAAGAACTAGTCCTGAAGTCTTCTGTGTTAGGAGGAGAATTGCCGTCGGAAACCGCCGATATTTAGTTCGTACATTTCCAGTAGAACTCTTCTTCCCAGAAGTTAGCGAACAGTACAGTTCATTTTCCGCTTGATGACCGGGAAACCGGAATGTTGGACGTAGGTTCCAAGTTTACTGGAACATGCCGACAGATTTAAGGACTCTCATTGGCTGAGAGACAACAAATCCCCAGCATAAATTACAGGGTGTTAAAGATGGAGGACATGATGGACTCGGCGATTTATGCCAGCTTTGCCGTTTTCAGGCTTTACATGTATGGCGAGGAAAAATTTCAAAATTATGCAGCAGGCACCACCAGATAGAAAAATGTGCTTTTTTCAGCCTATTGTGACATGTTTTTAGGTTTTCTTCTCCTTGAACAAATATTCCTTCCTCCTGGTGAACATCAGGAAAAACATGAAGTCTCATCAGAGTTCCTAGATACCGTCAGTATGGCTCATAAAGCCCATGATAGTTTTCAAATATTTGAATGCCTTTAAACACTCTTAACAAAATCTGAAAAAAGAAATGAAAGGATATTTGTGCATCGTTTTCAGCTTTCTGCATGATGAACCTTGCTTCATATTATAGCTTTCTTATACTTTTGAATGGAGGTCATCGACATACATGTATCTCTGCACCACTGTGTGACTGGGCATGGAAGTTTTAGCCATACAGAAATAATTTATTGGAAAGGCCTCAAGCAGCCTACAATTATTTATATGATTGGTGGTTTAAGCCTTGCTCAAGAATATTTCACTTGTATGATTGAAGGCCAGCATCGTAGTGGGAGGAAACCAGGGGAAACATTCGAACATCCGCAGGTTACTGGTGGACCTTCCCACTCACTGGACTTGACATGCTTGAGCTGGACTTGAACTCATAGCCACGGTATTGGTGGGAGGTTCCTGGGTCATTGTGCTGCGTCAGCATGCTATAACCCACCAGGCCAGAAAGGCCCGTTATTGTGGTCTACATGTAGATGTATTTATTTATTTGATTGGCGTTTTACACCGTTCTCAAGAATATTTCACTTATACGACAGCGGCCAGCATTACGGTGAGAGGAAACCAGGCAGAGCCCGGCGGAAACTCTCGACCACCCGCAGATAGAGATGATCCACATTTTAGTGCAGCAGTACTTATGCAGTCTATCTAACCTTTACTGGCTAATTGTGTTTTTATAGTCAGTACATGTACACTATTCTTATTCATGTAAGTCATTTAGATCGATCACCAAATACCCAAAATGACCTAAAAATTCAACCAAAAAAAGAGCATTTTTGGAGGTAAATAAATGTCAGGATATATTTATACTTCTGATTTACATTTTCCCAGTAGGATATCATCCTACCTTCCAAACACCTCTCAAAGCACCTTTCTAAAACCAAAAATTCTCCCAGAATCTGGAAAAATGAGCAACTTAGTCATGGACAAAGTTTTAGATTATGTAGGGTATATTCATCCCATCCTGTCTACCATTTTATACATGTATGTAAAGATTACATTGTATAACCTGGCAATCGGTATTTTTGTGTACAACGGAAAAGGATCAGCTGCAGTGGTGAAGTAGAGCAGTAGATCAGTGGTGTTTAAAATATTCAATATAAATGTGTACAAAGCCCTCATATTGTCGAAGTATATAATAATAATAATATTATTATTATTAATAATAATAATATTTTTATTTCTCACAGGTAGCTCAGTCTGTTTACAATGAAACTGTTCTTGCCCACGGCCTTGACAGAGAAAACAAATATATACATGTAGGAAACATGTACATGTACTTGTACTGAGTGCAATCCAAAAATCTATCAGTATATATAAAACAAGATAAAGCACCATGTAGTTTGAAAAGAGAAGTCAGAGTATATATATTTATATATAAAAAAAGCAACAATGCAACCAATAGTGCAGTCCCCGCGACTGTCCCAACCAGCCGGAGAAGTAAGGTTGTGGGAAACAGCCCATTGCCGACACCCTGCTACAACTGTGTAACGTCCTCTATTGCGCTACACAAAAAGCGCTTGGATGTGTCTTTCAAAAGGATACTAACAGAATCAATGTTGATTGTATTTCAGTGGAGATAGAGTTTCCTGGGATAAGCTGTGCAGCTCTTGACATGCTTGTGTAAATCTGCCATGCCAACGTGATGAAAAAATGTGCAACTTAGTCATGGAGGAAGTTGGCATTCAGCATGAAGGGGATAGTGCAACAACTGGTTGACCCATATCAGTATAATGGTTCAGGAGAAATGGCTTACTTGCCTTCAGTAAGGCATCTCAGTGAAGCAGCACTAGATAAAAAGAGCGGTGGAAATCCATCCTGCAACAAGGAGGCACATCACATACACCCACAAGTATTCCTTTGTTGTCATATGACTGAAAAATGGTTAAGTTAGACGTTAAACCCCAAGCACTCACTCACTCACTCACTCACTCAATATTTTGAAACATTCCGAGAGAGAATTTTAGGGTGGAGAGAAATAATTTGCTCAGTTCTATGAAGCTTGTATCTTAAGGGACACAAACAATCATATTTGGTGTCATTTTCATGGTAATTGTCAGCATAAATTCTGCTGGAAAAAAAGGTGCTTAACAGGTCAAAACACTTGAAGATCTAAAGTAGGTAAGGTACACAGAGGACTTGCCTAACTATCACACAGACCAGTTCATACAATTCTTGATCCCGTTAGAACCCAAACAATGCTAGGAATATACAGTTGATTGGTATATTAATATAACTGTGAAAACAATCTACACACCAGTTTAATTTAAACTGTAGCTTAATTAAGATCTCCGGTATAAAGATCCAATTTCATTGTATCAGATATGTGATGGCGCTTTGTGCAGTTCAGGCCTACGGAGATTGATTGGTGCAGCGCGAAATGTGCACTAACTGTGATGAAATCTGCACTAATTGTGATGAAATGTGCACTAATTGTGATGAAATGTTCAAGTTCATGCAGGTTTCATGGTCTTTTGTGGTGTCGTTCTTGATTTTATTGTGACATGTTCGCTTTTTTGGGGCTGGTTAGGAACCTAACTTGCCAGAAAAACGAGATTAAAGACCTGAATTGATGTCATTGCCGGGTCTAAAGGGAAGCCAATTACTTGAAGCTGTAAAAATATGCTCAACAAAAATATAATCACACAAAGCAATTTTGCAATGTTTTCTCTCGGTGTTTAATAATGACTGTTAACTCAAGAATTAGGGTAAGTATTTATTGTCAATCGTGATTTCAATTTCGACCAGATTTTTACATTTTAGAACAATAATCAAGGAGGTATGGCAGCGTGAAAATTGAGTGTTAGTTAAACACAGTCCAAGCTCTCTCTGACACCAACAGTGGACACACTTGATACTGAGGGCCATGAGCTGTGATTGATTAACACAGGAAATCCTATCTCCACCTGTCAGCCACTCATACTTTGAGTATGAAATGTTAGGGCGTTACAGTACTGGGTCAATGTTCAATGTTGACCAGATTATCATTAATGGAAGGTCATCTGCTAAGAAAAATAGCAAGTCACTGCATACTTATACATTTACGTACTTAAAAAGCAGTTGTTTATCCACTATCTATATGTGACTGAAATTAGCCTACTGACACACTGTCGTGAAGTACATCGTACTGTGTACATTTACGTCCCCCTTGTGTAAGCCCCTTCAGGTCAGTTTAAAGCCATTGACATTAAAAATATGATTATGGGATGTGCTGGGGCCAGACAACCTTGACCCTACAAAAAGGCCCTACATGCATGTATTCCCGGGTTTTAATTGAGGTTTTGATTAATTTTTTTTGTTATTCTCAGTGCTGATTTCTTTCAAATCCTTATCTCTTTCATTAGGCAGATTTTAAAAAAAAATAATAATAATTCCCTACTGATCAATCATATACCAGCCTGGATAGCACAGTTGGTAGAGCGTCCGCTTCGCGAGCTGTAGATCCGGGGTCAATCCTGGGTCCCGTCACACCTAAGACTTTAAAAGAGGAAGCTGTAACTTCCTCCCATGGCGTTCAGCATGAAGCGGATAGTGCAACGACTGGTTGACCCTTATCAGTATAATGGCTCGGGTGGGGCGGCTTACTTGCCTTTGGTAAGTCGTCTCAGTGAAGCAGCACTAGATAAAAGAGCAGTGGAAATCCGTCCTGCAACAAGGAGGCACATTACATACACCCTAAGGATTCCTTTGTCGTCATATGACTGAAAAATTGTTGAGCACGACATAAAACCCCAAGCACTCACTCACTGATCAGTTATATTTTTTCAGATAGGTTTGAATTGGGTTAACGCCAACAAATATTTATTAATGACAACCATTGATAATTTGTACCATAATAAGAGAGGCTACTTTTGTTGTTGTTGTTTCCATGGTCCGTCATTGATCATATTGTTGTAAATAAAAAATCTTTTATAAAACAAATAGGCATGTAAACATGTGACACCAACATGTAGGTACTTTTTGACTTAAACATTACAACAACTACAAGCATACTTATACACTTATGTACTTAAAAAGCAATAACAATACTTTTACTGGAGTTTTTCTCCTGCTCTGAAGCAAGTCTCAGGTCATCATGGTTGCAAGATGAATATGTAGTTTGTTTACAGTGAAACTAATAACATTACTGGCTGCTGTTGAATATTAAAGTGAAAGAAAGCTAAAATATGAAGTAAGGTTCATCATACAGACAACTTAAAACTATGCATAAATGTATTTTCATTTATTTTTGTTAGATTTTTTGTGGAGAGAGTTAAAGCTGTTTAAACCTTTGAATTCTAAGGTGGGCTTTATGGACCATACTATCAGAGTTTAGGAACTCACAAGAAGTTTTTCCAACTTTAATCAGGACACTGAATGTTGTAATAACTCTTTTGACCCATGGGTAAAAGATTACTGATATAATGTGTTCAAAAATTCCTTTCTTCTGGTGAACATCAGGAAAAAAAGATGATGTGACATCGAGTTGCTGTAGGCCTTTGGCCGTTAATTTCCACCATAGAATTCAAATATCTGAATGCCTTCCAGCACTCTTTAAAAAATCTAAAAAAAAATAAATAAATAAATAAACATATTTTTACACATAGTTTTCAGTTGTCTGTATCACAAAACTTACTTCATATTTTAGCGTTCTTTTTTTAAGTGAAATATTTTTGAGTGTGGCCTAAAACACGAATCAAACAAATAGACTGAATCAGTCAAGTCATACACCATTTTCGAGGACAACATCTGGCCGATTTATGTATTTTAATTAACCCAGTAAGGTACTGGCCATGAAAACCCTGTCCTAATATTGTAATACCAGCTCACAAAAACAGGTCATTTAGCACAGCCTGAGGGGTGTCCTGCTCTGCATGTGACATGTGCGGTACACATGGTGTACTCTTATTATTGTGTACCCTAAACCTGTAGCGGTAATAACCAGTCAGTTGTGTGTGGCGGGCCGCTCAGCATGGCAGCCAAACCCACCTCTCTGACGCTTAATGAGCATACTTACCTAATCACTAACGAGGAAGGTAAGTGATTCGTAAAGCTATACATGTATGACCAGCTGTATACTGATGAGCCTAATAACTCATGTACATTACTTACTAGTAAAACGAGCTATAGACATACTGTGTACACACATGTAGTGGTCAAGTGTAATGTACATGTACAAAAATAGGTATAATAGACATGTGACATACAAATAGGTAAATCAAGCTATAATCTGGGCAGTCAGCTGTGTCCAGCTCGCTGACATGCAGAGTTAAGTAGATTAAGTGTAGGTCATACAGGTATAAACTGTACCTGTACAGGTGATATGAATATGAGAGTAAACTAGCTTTTTTCATTTGTACCATAAAGCTTCTAAGACAGGGTTTTCTTGGGATGTATGAAACATGTACTCAACACGTATACCCTCACAATTTCACCCCCAGGCATGGGACATGTTTGGACATATTAATGAGCTATGTCAGCTGATGTCCACAGGCTGTGTGATCATTTCATTTCTACTCTTAAAGTTCATTTTTACCCTTGCCTGAACAATGCAATTTAGACTTCAAAGTGTAAGGAATTATATTTTCAAATTGTAAAATTGTATACTTTACTGGTCTAATTTGTTGAGGATTTATAGGGTATTAAGATATTGTATAGGGTATTAAGATATTGTATAGAGTATTAAGATATTGTATAGGGTATTAAGATATTGTATAGGGTATTAAGATATTGTACAGGGTATTAAGATATTGTATAGGGTATTAAGATATTGTATAGGGTATTAATATATTGGTATTAACATATTGTATAGGGTATTAAGATATTGGTATTAACATTGTGTAGGGTATTAAGATATTGGTATTAACATATTGTATAGGGTATTAAGATATTGGTATTAACATATTGTATAGGATATTAAGATATTGGTATTAGCATATTGTATAGGGTATTAAGATATTGGTATTAACATATTGTATAGGGTATTAAGATATTGGTATTAACATATTGTATAGGGTATTAAGATTTTGTATAGGGTATTAAGATATTGGTATTAACGTATTGTATAGGGTATTAAGATATTGTATAGAGTATTAAGATATTGGCATTAAGATATTGTATAGGTATTAAGATATTGTATAGGGTATTAAAGATATTGGTATTAAGATATTGTATAGGGTATTTAGATATTGTATAGGGTATTAAAGATCTTGGTATTAAGATATTGTATAGGGTATTTAGATACTGTATAGGGTATTAAGATATTGTATAGGGTATTAAAGATATTGGTATTAAGATATTGTATAGGGTATATAGATATTGTGCAGGGTATTAAGATATTGCATAACACATCACACGTGCACATGTGAATCTCTCATCTCATTGTTTAGTATGCCTCACCATGTGAATGTAATAGGGCGCCTCGATTTGCCCTTGCCTACCTGTGCATTGTATGTGGGTGGTATGTATTAATTAGTGGTGATAAGACTTCCAGCTTTACTATACACATTCTCTCATTATAGACCAGACATACTTTCAAGCTTTGAACTTGAAAGGATTAGTTTTCCTATTTTTCCTAGAAGAGACCATGTGTACTGGAGATTTTTCGCAAAGAAATTCACATTCGTTAATCGTATCATTACTCATTTTAACCAATGTATATATGTAATTCTTGCAGGAATGTTGAGTTTCTTTTTTCTCTCACGGTTAAACCATCTAATGAACAACATACTCATATCCGTGCTCAAGAATATTTCACTTATACGACGGCGGCCAGCATTATGTTGGGAGGAAACCGGGCAGAGCCCGGGTCAAACCCACGACCATCCCCATGTTGGTGGCGAACCTTCCCACTTACGGCTTGAGAGGACACCAGCATGAGCTGGACTTGAACTCACAACGACCGCATTGGTGAGAGGCCCCTGGGTCATTACGCTGCACTAGCGTGCTAATCAACTGAGCCACGGAGGCCCCCATGGGGTGTAATTACAGAGAAATAATTTGCATAGAGTTTTATGAAGCTTGTATCTGTAGTGACACAAACAAATCATATTTTGTGTCATTTTAATAATAATTGTATGCATAAATTCATAAATGAGAGAAAAATCATAAACAGAATTTCATAAAAATCATAAACAGAATTTTTTTCACATTTTTTCAATGACGACTTGAGTTAGGTAACTAACACAGAAATTGTTCACTGATCTGTGCTCTGTTTTTGATGACAGGTGAAGTACCCTATGGAAAAGCTGCAGGTGAGAGAGGAAGCTATGAAGAGGCCATAGCTGCCACAGGTATGTTAATACACTGATTGTACCCACAAGTGAGCTGGCCAAGTGATTAAGGTGCCACCTTCATTTTGGGATTTGTTGCCTTGTCAAACTTGGCATGCTGTATGTATTACAGGTATATTTACAGGCTATGGGAGGTTTCACCTGCTGATTCTGGCCCTGTGCAACTGGCATGTGTCCAGTGATACAATTGAGGTCCTGTCTGTCTCCTTCCTTCTCCATCTGACTCCACACCTTTGATTTTCACCTGTATGTGTCACATGTATATTTACAGGCTATGGGAGGTTTCACCTGCTGATTCTGGCCCTGTGTGTCTGGGCTGTGTCGAGTGATGCACTTGAGGTCCTGTCTGTCTCCTTCCTCCTTCACCTGACTCCACACCTGTGATTTTCACCTGTATGTGTCACATGTATATTTACAGGCTATGGGAGGTTTCACCTGCTGATTCTGGCCCTGTGTGGCTGGGCTGTGTCGAGTGATGCAATTGAGGTCCTGTCTGTCTCCTTCCTTCTTCACCTGACTCCACACCTGTGATTTTCACCTGTATGTGTCACATGTATATTTACAGGCTATGGGAGGTTTCACCTGCTGATTCTGGCCCTGTGTGGCTGGGCTGTGTCGAGTGATGCAATTGAGGTCCTCTCTGTCTCCTTCCTTCTTCACCTTACTCCACAACTGTGATTTTCACCTGTATGTGTCACATGTATATTTACAGGCTATGGGAGATTTCACCTGCTGATTCTGACCCTGTATGGCTGGGCTGTGTCCAGTGATGCAATTGAGGTCCTGTCTGTCTCCTTCCTTCTCCACCTGACTCCACACCTTTGATTTTCACCTGTATGTATCACAGGTATATTTACAGGCTATGGGAGGTTTCACCTGCTGATTCTGGCCCTGTATGGCTGGGCTGTGTCGAGTGATGCAATTGAGGTCCTTTCTGTGTCTTTCCTTCTTCACCTGACTCCACACCTGTGATTTTCACCTGTATGTGTCACATGTATATTTACAGGCTATGGGAGGTTTCACCTGCTGATTCTGGCCCTGTGTGGCTGGGCTGTGTCGAGTGATGCAATTGAGGTCCTCTCTGTCTCCTTCCTTCTTCCATCGGCCACCTGTGATTTTGGCCTCAGCTCTACAGACAAAGGAAACCTCAATTCTGTTATATTTTTAGGTGAGTTACTTAAAACTCTTTTCTTTTCACCTGAAGGAAAAATCTGTCCTTACGAATATGATACTGTATTTATTTAGCATAATGTTTTTTAACTGCACTCATGTGTGTGACAATCTGCAGGACAGGAGCAGCTTATAATACACAATTTACATGTAGTCTACTGCAGTTTTCTCCACTGTCATCATAAAAGTGAAAATTCTTAAGTATGACATTAAAGACGAATTAAGTTGATCAATATGTTGAAAGAAATGAATTACTTTGCAATCTTTTTTTTAACTTGCCTGTGCAAAGTAATGTACAACCCGACACTAGCCAAATATCCTACAGCCATCGGGCGGGGCCTCCGTGGCTCAGTCGGTTAGCGCGCTAGTGCAGCGTAATGACCCAGGAGTCTCTCACACAATGCGGTCTCGGTGAGTTCAAGTCTAGCTCATGCTGGCTTCCTCTCCGGTCGTATGTGGGAAGGCTTGTCAGCAACCTGCAGTGGTCCTGGGTTTCCCCCGGGCTCTGCCCGGTTTCCTCCAACCATAATGCTGGCCATCGTCGTATAAGTGAAATATTCTTGAGTACGGCATAAAACACCAATCAAATAAATAAATAAATAAATACAACCATTGGGGTCAGGCCATATGCCTAAGGTCTGGCCATCATATTACAGACCTATACCTTGGCTCCAGAGGATGACACAGTATATGTACCCAAAATCTTCAACCTTTTCAACCAATATTTTAAAACATTCTGAGAGAAGTATGTGGTGTAGAGAAATAACGTGCACAGTTTTATGAAGCATGCATCTTTATTGATACAAACAAATCATTTTAGCATCATTTCATAATAATAGGCCTGCACAGAAGTACCTCCTGTGTTACAAGAGAGCTGCTATGGGGTAATGCGAGATTAGTTTTTGAGGCGTGAAACTACAAGAATACAGCTCTAACCTATTAAAGCATGCACTATGCAGGTTAACCTAAGTCACGACAGTCACAAATATTTTCTAGTGAACAGAAACAAAAAGCATATCAGTCTTTGAGAGTCACAGAAATTTAGAGAGATCTCAAATGAAGTGGATGTTTTTCAGTTTAAAGATGGAATATACAACATTTGACAGAGTTCGACAAAGCTGTCTGTTGTATTTAATTAGGGTCAGGATTTTTGAATTACCTTTGAAGGGAGTAAAAAAAAACGCATAATGTTTGTCCTGGACTTCCAAATAGGTTTACAAAATTAAAAGCTGTCTTAAAGTTAGAGCTTCAACTAGCTAATGTCACTTTAACTTTAATACTAGCCTTTAACCATTTTCTTAGATCCCACCTAACCACAGCTCACTCCTACAAACGCACCTCTTAAACTGGAGAGTGACCTCGAGGGAGGTAATTCAGTGCTGCCCTATTGTATGCATAAATTGCACTGGAAAAAGTGCTTTAGTGGTTAAAAAGGTTAAAGATTTACAGCTAGTTTACAACGGGTACAGTTAAGATACATATATGAACAGTATGATGTTTATGTGATAGAATCATACACCGACCACAAGCCCGTGGTGTTACTGATCACAAGCCGTGGTGGTGCCGATCACAAGCCGTGGTGGTGCTGATCACAAGCCTGTGGTGGTGCCGATCACAAGCCGTGGTGGTGCTGATCACAAGCCTGTGGTGGTACCGATCACAAGCCCGTGGTGGTACCGATCACAAACCCGTGGTGGTACCGATCACAAGCCTGTGGTGGTACCGATCATAAGCCCGTGGTGGTACCAATCTCAAGCCCGTGGTGGTACCGATCACAAGCCCGTGGTTGTACCGATCACAAGCCCATGGTGGTACCGATCACAAGCCCATGGTTGTACCGATCACAAGCCCATGGTTGTACCGATCACAAGCCCATGGTTGTACCGATCACAAGCCCGTGGTGGTGCCGATCACAAGCCCGTAGTGCTGTCTATCACAAGCCCGTGGTGGTACCGATCACAAGCCCATGGTGGTACCGATCACGAGCCCATGGTGGTACCGATCACAAGCCCATGGTGGTACCGATCACAAGCCCATGGTGGTACCGATCACAAGCCCCTGGTGGTACCGATCACAAGCCCGTAGTGGTGCCGATCTCAAGCCCATGGTGGAACCAATCACAAGCCCATGGTTGTACCAATCACAAGCCCGTGGTGGTGCCGATCACAAGCCTGTAGTGCTGCCTATCACAAGCCCGTGGTGGTACCGATCACAAGCCCATGGTGGTACCGATCACAAGCCCATGGTGGTACCGGTCATAAGCCCCTGGTGGTACCGATCACAAGCCCCTGGTGGTACCGATCACAAGCCCGTAGTGGTGGCGATCACAAGCCCGTAGTGGTGGCGATCACAAGCCCGTGGTGGTACCGATCACAAGCCCCTGGTGGTACCGATCCCAAGCCCGTGGTGGTACCGATCACAAACCCGTGGTGGTACCGATCACAAGCCCGTGGTGGTACAGATCACAAGCCCCTGGTGGTACTGATCACAAGCCCGTGGTGGTACCGATCACAAGCCCGTGGTGGTACCGATCACAAGCCTGTTTTGGTACCGATCATAAGCCCGTGGTGGTACCAATCTCAAGCCCGTGGTGGTACCGATCACAAGCCTGTAGTGCTGCCTATCACAAGCCCGTGGTGGTACCGATCACAAGCCCATGGTGGTACCGATCACGAGCCCATGGTGGTACCGATCATGAGCCCCTGGTGGTACCGATCACAAGCCCATGGTGGTACCGATCACAAGCCCATGGTTGTACCGATCACAAGCCCATGGTGGTACCGATCACAAGCCCATGGTTGTACCGATCACAAGCCCGTGGTGGTGCCGATCACAAGCCCGTAGTGCTGTCTATCACAAGCCCGTGGTGGTACCGATCACAAGCCCATGGTGGTACCGATCACAAGCCCTTGGTGGTACCGATCTCAAGCCCATGGTGGAACCGATCACAAGCCCATGGTTGTACCAATCACAAGCCCATGGTGGTGCCGATCACAAGCCTGTAGTGCTGCCTATCACAAGCCCATGGTGGTACCGATCACAAGCCCATGGTGGTACCGATCACGAGCCCATGGTGGTACCGATCATAAGCCCCTGGTGGTACCGATCACAAGCCCCTGGTGGTGCCGATCACAAGCCCGTAGTGGTGCCGATCACAAGCCCGTAGTGGTGGCGATCACAAGCACGTGGTGGTACCGATCACAAGCCCCTGGTGGTACCGACCCCAAGCCCCTGGTGGTACCGACCCCAAGCCCGTGGTGGTACCGATCACAAGCCCGTGGTGGTACCGATCACAAGCCCCTGGTGGTGCCGATCACAAGCCCATAGTGGTGCCGATCACAAGCCCGTGGTGGTGCCGATCACAAGCCCGTGGTGGTACCGATCACAAGCCCGTGGTGGTACCAATCACAAGCCCATGGTTGTACCGATCACAAGCCCATGGTTGTACCGATCACAAGCCCCTGGTGGTACCGATCACAAGCCCGTGGTTGTACCGATCACAATCCCGTGGTGGTACCGATCACAAGCCCCTGGTGGTACCGATCACAAGCCCGTGGTGGTACCGATCACAAGCCCGTGGTGGTGCCGATCACAAGCCCGTGGTGGTACCGATCACAAGCCCGTGGTGGTACCGATCACAAGCCCATGGTTGTACCGATCACAAGCCCGTGGTGGTACCGATCATCCCATGGCAGGATATTCAGCTAGGATACACTTGTATTGTACAAAGTTCAGACGTACTGTAATTCTTCAACCTTATTATCGTAATGTTTGCAAAGTTTTTATGCAATCATATTCTGAAGGCATTATTTTGTGCTTATTGATAATATTCTTTTTGTAAAGACTTGAAATTGACCAATCCAACCAGTGTAGTTTTATCTCTAAAATCAAATGGAAAAATGTACATAAATTGCACTAAAAGCTGCTCTTTCATGTGCGAAAAGTTGAGGATAATTTAATGTCATACCACAAGCACCTGCCTTCAACATTACAGCTAAAGCAATGTTAATGTTAAAGGTGCTATGCATAAGCACCTGCTTTCAACATTATAGCTGAGCAATGTTTAATGTTAAAGGTGCTATGCATAAGCACCTGCTTTCAACATTATAGCTGAGCAATGTTAAATGTTAAAGGTGCTATGCACAAGCACCTGCGTCCCACATTACAGCTGAAGCAATGTTAAATGTTAATGGTGCTATGTTTATGAGTACGGCAAATATTGAGCTGAGATTTTGCATACATGGGAAGCACAGTAACAAGAAGGGGACAGCTAAAGCAAAGTTAAGTTAAATGTTTAACGTGCTATGTTTATGAGTACGGCAAATATTGAGCTGAGATTTTGCATACATGGGAAGCACAGTAACAAGAAGGGGACAGCTAAAGCAAAGTTAAGT
Organism: Liolophura sinensis; assembly: GCF_032854445.1. Classification (NCBI taxonomy): domain Eukaryota; kingdom Metazoa; phylum Mollusca; class Polyplacophora; order Chitonida; family Chitonidae; genus Liolophura; species Liolophura sinensis. Next base: position 11,773,024 of record NC_088296.1, on the reverse strand, counting down.
TAAATGTTTAACGTGCTATGTTTATGAGTACTGCAAGTATTGAGCTGAGATTTTGCATACATGTGAAGCTAAGTAACAAGAAGGGGACAGCTAAAGCAAAGTTAAGTTAAATGTTTAACGTGCTATGTTTATGAGTACTGCAAGTATTGAGCTGAGTTTCGCTTACCTGTGAAGCACAGTAACAAGAAAGGGACAGCTAAAGCAAAGTTAAGTTAAATGTTTAACGTGCTATGTTTATGAGTACTGCAAGTATTGAACTGAGTTTCACTTACCTGTGAAGCACAGTAACAAGAAGGGGACAGCTAAAGCAAAGTTAAGTTAAATGTTTAACGTGCTATGTTTATGAGTACTGCAAGTATTGAGCTGAGTTTCACTTACCTGTGAAGCTAAGTAACAAGAAAGGGACAGCTAAAGCAAAGTTAAGTTAAATGTTAATGGTGCTATGTTTATGAGTACTGCAAGTATTGAGCTGAGCTTCGCTTACGTGTAAAGCTAAGTAACAAGAAAGGGACAGCTAAAGCAAAGTTAAGTTAAATGTTAATGGTGCTATGTTTATGAGTACTGCAAGTATTGAACTGAGTTTCACTTACCTGTGAAGCACAGTAACAAGAAGGGGACAGCTAAAGCAAAGTTAAGTTAAATGTTTAACGTGCTATGTTTATGAGTACTGCAAGTATTGAGCTGAGTTTCACTTACCTGTGAAGCTAAGTAACAAGAAAGGGACAGCTAAAGCAAAGTTAAGTTAAATGTTTAACGTGCTATGTTTATGAGTACTGCAAGTATTGAGCTGAGCTTCGCTTACCTGTGAAGCACAGTAACAAGAAAGGGACAGCTAAAGCAAAGTTAAGTTAAATGTTAATGGTGCTATGTTTATGAGTACTGCAAGTATTGAACTGAGCTTCGCTTACCTGTGAAACACAGTAACAACAGGGGCATGTTTTATCACTGATGTCCAATGTGGATATTAAATACCGTAATATACAAAATTTGTAACTTTGACTTGGTGTATTGGAACAGTATAAAGGTAAATGTTAGGGGTGGGATGTACTTCAAAGAGCACTGCATGTATTGAACTAAATATTTGCATGCATGTAAAGCGCAACAACATCAGGGGGGTGTTCCATCTCTGTATTGCTCTCTCCTTGTCATTTATTCATCCACTGTCATTTAGTCATTCACTCTGTGTTTCAGTAATGACAGTGGGAGGGTACTTCCAAGGCTTTGTGGCTTACAAGGCAGGCATGCAGGTGTACCGTCCTTCTCGGCTCTCTTCACTGTCATTAAATCATCCACTCTTCTGTGTTTCAGGTATGATAGTGGGAGGGTACTTCTGGGGCTCTCTGGCAGACAAGGCAGGCAGGCGTACCGTCCTTCTCGGCTCTCTCACCGTCAATGGCCTAGGGGGACTCGCGTCCAGTGTAGCACAATCTTTCTGGCTATTTCTCCTCTTAAGATTCATCAGTGGTGTAGGGTAAAGACCAATCCTGTATTCCTTGAACTTTCCAACTGTAACAAAACAAACATAAATCATGAAAAGACAATTGTTTTATACTTGTGGAGAAACAGGTAAATCCCTGACGTGGACACAGTGTTTCCAGATTTCCACGCTGTCTTTGATCATGGGACCTTGTTGAAATATGCAGTTGATAATACAGATATTTACCTTCATTTAAGACCTACCAGTTTGCATAGCGCAGTTGGTAGAGCGTCCGCTTCAGGACCGGTAGATCCAGGATCAATCCTGGATCGAGTCACACCTAAGGGGCGGCTTACTTGCCTTCAGTAAGTCGTCTCAGTGAAGCAGCACTAGATAAAAGAGTGGTGGAAATCCATCGTGCAACAAGGAGGCACATTACACATACATGCACCCTAAGGATTCCTTCGTCGTCATATGACTGAAAAATTGTTGAGTACGATGTTAAACCCCAAGCACTAACTCAGTTAAGACCATTGGCAGGTCCAAATGACACTGGCAGTAGAACGCATCGTTTTCTTCTGTGACCTTGCAGTGCCTGTGTACTTCATATATGAGCAGACATACACCGATAAATGTGACGTAATAAAGGGAAAAATTAATGAGTTCACAGTTTTGGATCGTCTTGATACAGGCGAGAAGGAGTTTTACAAGTGCCCCATTGCCTTCCATCAGCATGCATATAGTGTGCTACTCTCTAAAGTCACACATGCTTCATGATTGTGTCTAATTCTGCCCAACACGGGGCTAGGTGCTGTATGTTCATCGTGTAGACTTATATTGCCACCTTGGATATATGAACAGTTTGCAATCAAAGCAGAAGTGACATACATGTTTTGTTAACGTGGCATGGTACACGATTTGAAAGCTGATTTCACTCAGTCGCCGAGAACGTACCTTGCATCTTGCCAACATGATTGAAAAGCTTCTCTTTGCACGATTCCGTGCTATTTTCGTACTTTGTATATTTTCTTAGTTCTTGGGTGGTTTGTGTTATGCATTGTTTTTGGAATTAGCCTTGCATTTATTGACTTGGTTGACAGCTGTTTGTTTCGATACATAGATTTACACAGTGAATAATTAAACAAATTAATTAAACCCAGTGGTTATGTTGTTTCCTCTTGCACACAATGTGTACACCTCAAGTTTTGTTTGGTATTGGACATTCTTTAAACATATGATTTTGTACATGAATGTGTTTAATAAAAACAGGTTTTAAAACGTACCTTATGTAACCAGTTGATGTCATTTTTATTTCAAAATGACCCCAAAAAGTTACACAGATTGCAAAAATTCATAATTACACAGCAATGAACTTTTAATATTGTTTTGTTATAATAAAAAAAAAAGTAGATGGTTTTCATGTTTTCCAAGATGTTAGTTATTTATTGAGGATTAAATGACTGAAGTTTTGCTTTGCTCTCATTGTCAGGGTTGGAGGGAGCATACCAGTTATCTTCTCTTACTTCACGGAATTCCAGCCGAAAGCCAAGAGAGGCATGATGATCAGTGTGTTAGCCACATTCTGGATGTTTGGCAACATCATCGCAGCTGGTAATGGACTTGAACATTTGTGTTACAGCGTTGGGATTAAAATGGATACAGCTTTGGATACAAATTAAAATTACAAATTAAAATTAAAATTCGATACAGCTGGTAATGGGCTTGATTAAATTTGTGATTGAAGTGGATGTTACTTTATTCAGTTGCAGTTGATAAAGAACTTAATTAGCAACATTACAGCTCGTAATGGGCTTGAATGCCCATTACGGTTCTTGATGTACATTTATTTATTTTATTTATTCAATAATATTTCACTTACATGAGGGTGGCCAGTAGTAACTTACAGTTAGAACACAGGGCTTAGAATCTCCACCTGTCTGTTGTACCTGTTAATAGCGTGATTTTTGCCGAGGAAAGGCAAAAAACTAATCTTACCTTTTGCTGGTGACACACAAGCATACTTGCCTACTGGTAGTCATAAAACATGCATTTATTTTGATATATATCCAGTCAGTGTTGTGCAAACTTCTAATATATCAACAACGCCGACAAATCCTGCCCGACTCCAGATATGCTGGACTCACACACAGTGCTACTGAAAAGGGGTCAGAGGTAGTTGTGGTAGTTTTTGGAAACTATGTTTTCTGTCTTTAATGGGCGCGTTCCGATTTCGAAACTTGTGAAAGGTAAATCTTCTGCAATAGGAGAGTTGATTGTAACAAAATGAAATGTGCTGGTGGAATCCAGGCTAATATAAAATATTTGGAATATCTAGTTTAAAAAAGATGTAGCCACCCTGTAAACCATGTTATAGATATTAAATAAACCCATTTCTTATTCATGTTGTCTTTCTTATCTAAGGGCTTGCCTGGGCCATCATTCCTCAGAATCTGGGCGTGGTCACTCCCTCATTTACATACGACAGTTGGCGTGTGTTCATAGCAGTCTGCACTATCCCCAGTCTTACATCAGCAGCTATTTTTATCCTTATGCCGGAAAGTCCAAAATTTTTGATAGAGGTGAGTAATTTTTGGTGCGCACTCTAATATAGAATTCCTAGGTTGTTTTCAAGATTGCTCGGCTTCCTGTTAACAGTAAGTCTTCCTCATTGCTTTTTTATGTACGGTAAATGACCTGAAGTTTGGCAGGAGAGCATCAAGTGGGGGGGGGGGAGGGGTTGGTCAGGGGGTTATACGTACAGTTCCCGAGTATGATAAGCATGATTTGGTTTGGTGTTTTACGCCGTACTCAAGAATATTTCACTTATACGACAGCGGCCAGCATTATGGGAGAGCCCGGGGAAAACCCACGACCATCCGCAGGTCGCCAGCAGACCTTCCCACATACGGACGGAGAGGAAGCCAGCATGAGCTGGACTTGGTGAGAGACTCCTGGGTCATTACGCTGCGCCAGCGTGCTAACCAGCTGAGCCAGGGAGGCCCCGGATAAGCATGAGGCTGACCACTCAGTACCTTTACATATATGGAGTGGCATGTCAACCATCCATTAATATGCATGAAGACCTCTTCATGAACAAAGCATAACAGAACTTAGCACCTCATGAATCCTTACTTCCAAATTACCAGCAGATGGTGACTCAAACTGTGTTACAGGGCTCGAAATCTCCACATTTCTGTTATTCCTGTTAATGGGGTAATTTTTGCCGACAAAAGGCAAAAAAACTCATTTTACCTCTCGCTAGCGACACACATATTTGCCTACTAGTAATCGTAAAACATGCATTTATTTTGATATATAGTCAGTCAGTGTTGTGCGAACTTCTAATATATCAACAACACAGATAAATCTTGTCCGACTCCAGATATGGTGGACTCGCATTAGGTGCTACAGAAAAGGGGTCAAAGGTAGTCTTGGTAGTTTGCAGAAACGTTGTTTTCTGTGTTTAATGGGGGCTTCCCGATTTCACAACTCGGGAAGGGTACCTCTTCTGCAATAGGAGGACAGGTCCGATTGTAACAAAACAACGTGCAGGTAGAATGAAATACTTCATTCAGATTATGCAGGGGGTTGGTGACAGATATTTCTCCGTGAAGTCCATTTGTAGCTTAAGTACATATATACAAATATTTGTATAATACTGATAATGCTGGCACGTGACTTCCACGTTACCCGAACAATCGTTCGCAGTTTCGAGGCCTGGTACACTGTAGTATTTGTACTGGTATAACCATGGATTGAGACAACGTTTACAATTTACAGGGTTGTAATATTTCTTGCTTGACTTGATACTTTCTTTGGGTAATTCATGGGTATGATTACAGACGACTAGTAGTGAGATCTGCACACCTCGTTGCCACTGCCTTGACCCCATGGGGTGCGGGCTAGGGAACATAGCTGCGATGTAGGGTGATGAAACAGGCGGGGAGCTAATCACCCACCTCTGTCATCTTGCCTCTAACTCAGCCCGTGTGAAAGTAAATGACCGTAACTGATGGGCAAAGCTTTTACGTCGTTTACTGCATGTCTAGCCTTTTATGAAGTTTGCTTTCCTGTTATCACAGTTTGCGGTACCTTGTTGACAATAAGAGGTTAAAGGTTAACAACGCTTTAAGCTCTTCATGTCGTCTAAAATATCTGTTTGTCGAGGATCACTTGTTTTCCACTAATTAGGCATGCATATTTGCCTGAACGTTCATAAGTGGCTTGCCAAATGTTGCTGGTTTTCCCCGAGAACTCTGGTTTCCTTCACCAGTACGTCTGATCATCATTGTATAATTGTAAAAGTCTTGAGTATGGCGCTAAGCAACAGTGAAATAAATAAAATACATAAATATTTACATTGAGTTCTGGAGAAAAAAGAGGTGTCATGTGTGCCTTCAGAATATGGTGAGACAGGTGGTGGGCAAATTAATTTTAACTAAGGTGGCCTAAAATTTTCGACTTGTACCTTTAATGACAAAAGAGCTCTAAGTCAAAAACTCCCGTACATTTACTCTTGCTTAGGAAAGGATGATGTCAATAATGAGTATATTTCTAACTGTAAAATGAGGATGAAGAACCACTGTAATTCTTAAACATTTTCGCATGTTTTCCAGGTGTTTAATCTAGCAGATTTTGAAGGCGTTATTCTGTTACGCTTTTTGTGAAGACCAGATACTGGCCAATCCAACAAATGTAGACAATGTTTAAAAAATTAAAAAGGTGCATATATAGCACTGAAAGTAGCTTTTTCATGTGCAAAAAGGTTGAGGAAATACTGTACATGTACATTTACCCATCGAATACCATACTGTGACTATACTCCACATACTGTGACTAATAATGCCGATTAGAAAAGCGAAAGTGAAAGTGATGGAGTTCCATTGGTGATGACAAATTTACATGATTTAAATTGTATTGTTTGTTGTAAGGTTCAGTTTAATGGTAATACATTCCATATACTTATTAAGTATTTATTGTCATTGTTGTGATCTCATCATTTACAAGTATCATTGCGCCATTATTGTGATTTCATAGCATATGGATTTACATGTATCATTGGGCCATTAATGTGATTGCATTGCATGTGGATTTACATGTATCATTGGGCCATTATTGTGATTTCATAGCATGTGGATTTACATGTATCATTGGGCCATTAATGTGATTGCATTGCATGTGGATTTACATGTATCATTGGGCCATTAATGTGATTGCATTGCATGTGGATTTACATGTATCATTGGGCCATTATTGTGATTTCATTGCATGTGGATTTACATGTATCATTGGGCCATTAATATGATTTCATGGCTTGCAGATTTACATGTATCATTGGGCCATTATTGCGATTTCATGGCTTGCAGATTTACATGTATCATTGGGCCATTATTGTGATCTCATGGCTTGCGGATTTACTTGTATCATTGGGCCATTAATGTGATTGCATTGCATGTGGATTTACATGTATCATTGGGCCATTAATGTGATTTCATTGCATGTGGATTTACATATATCATTGGGCCATTATTGTGATTTCATAGCATATGGATTTACATGTATCATTGGGCCATTATTGTGATTTCATTGCATGTGGATTTACAAGTGTCATTGGGCCATTATTGTGATTTCATTGCATGTGGATTTACATGTATCATTGGGCCATTATTGTGATTTCATTGCATGTGGATTTACATGTATCATTGGGCCATTATTGTGATTTCATGGCTTGCGGGTTTACATGTATCTTTGGGCCATTAATGTGATGGCATTGCATATGGATTTGCAAATATCATTGGGCCATTATTGTGATTTCATAGCATGTGGATTTACATGTATCATTGGGCCATTATTGTGATTTCATTGCATGTGGATTTACATGTATCATTGGGCCATTATTGTGATTTCATGGCTTGCGGGTTTTACATGTATCATTGGGCCATTAATGTGATTGCATTGCATGTGGATTTACATGTATCATTGGGCCATTATTGTGATTTCATTGCATGTGGATTTACATGTATCATTGGGCCATCAATGTGATTGCATTGCATATGGATTTGCAAGTATCATTGGGCCATTATTTAGTTTGGGCCATGTACTTTATCTTTTATTATTTTTATCTATATTTCCAGACTGGTAAGGAAGATATGGCGGTAGCTGTTCTCAGGAAAGTCCATCGGATAAATAAACCAAAAGAATTCAAAGTCTTCCCAGTAAGTATTTGCCATTGTGTACAGTTGTTGTTTGACGGACAGAATAGAGGATAGAGAAATAAAAACAAGAACTTGAAAATCACCTAATTTGTGGAAAACGTGGATTACCGTGGCCATGTTTCCTGTCGATTTTTTAATTTATTTATTTGATTGGTTTTTCACGTCGTACTCAAGAATATTTTGCTTACACAACGATGCTCATTTTTCCTGTTCAGTACATACATGATGGAAAAGTCTACAAAAACATGAAAATCATTAAAATAAAAGATACTGGACAAAATAAAAATGTTTAATTTTTATTTTATTTTTGGATTTTTTAAGAGCCTGTAAAACACAATTCAAAACTGGTGTTGCATTAGAACTCAAGCACTGTGTTTTATTTATTTATTTATTTTAGAATGTACTCAAGAATACTCAAACACTGATTTGGTATAGTAATTTACTGACATAGGTGTCAGTCATTGGCTTCTGAAATCAAAAATCTTTTCAGTATACCTTTGTGACTCTGAGTGGAGATGAGGATGAGAAATCGAAGAGGGATGATGTCCTTCCTCGAAACTTAAACTGCTGCGCAAGATACTGGATCGCAACAAAACAGGTACTGCTGTGATATTGCACATTTCTGTTATGTGTAGCTCATCGAACTGTAAAACTTTGTTTCCACTCAAACTGACAAGAAATACCCATGGCTGTTGTTTTCATTCAGATGTCCATGATCATGAATTAGGTTTAAAAAATAACAATTGAACATCTATACATATGTGTATATAAATATGAGTTCAAGTATTATAGCTTGTTTGGTGAATCAAGGGAGGTCACCCCCATTGTCATTTTTTTGCATTCAGTTAGTTACTTCCCTTGGCACGCATACAGTGTATGATTTCATGTTGACCCCTGAATGAGTATTCTGCTATTCTGACAGTTGCCTTTGAAGTTCTTGATGTCCATGTTTGCTTCCTTAGGCTGTTATGTAAATTCCAACAATTGAGTGGAAATTGATTTTTTTTTGTCCATCGAAAATTAAGATTTTTTCAAAAAAGTGTTTAACATCATTTGATTTAGAATGACCTAAGTGATAAATAAAATGTTTGCACAGCTTTCTGGATTAAAAAAAAACTGATTTGATGCAGTCAGTTTCAATTTAACTAATACTTTAATAATATTGATGATTTGGTCATAAGATTCACAGCTGATGTCACAGATTGTTCTAACAATTTTACCAAAACATATTTTCCGTCTTCTTTCCTCTGATTAATTTATATTGTTATAAAATTGTATTTATAATTTAATTTAGTCAATTTAAGGTCACTCTTTGGAGGGTGATTTGGTGTTGGTTACCCCCCACCCCCACCCCCCAACACCCTTCGTTATTTCTTAAATCACATGGTAATACAATACACAGGTCTCGATTCAACCCATCACATCGTCAACCAGAGACTGACGACTGTGGTACAAGTTAAAAACTTCATATGTACTTTAAACTGTATGGCAATGAACTTTAGTCAAATAAATAAATCAATAAATTTATGACTCCAGCTTTCTGAGTACATTTTCTGTCTTTTGTTTTTCTTTCCCTGGCACTAAAATTCCTGCTAACAAAAGTGAAAATTCGTTTTAGTGACTGTACATTAATTCTTCAACGTTTTCAGTAACCTTTGCAACAAATATTTTGAAGCATTTTTATAGAACTATGGGGTGTAGAGAAATAATCCGCACAGTTTTATGAGGCCTGCATCTTTATTGACACAAATAAGTCCTCTTTGGTGTCATTGTCAGAATAATTGTATGCATAAATTTCATTGAAAAAGGTGTTTCGGTGATAAAAAAGGTTGAGGATTTACAGTAACGTTTTTACTGTATCATTTTTTAGCATTTACAGTAACCTTTTTACAGTATCATTTTTATCATTTACAGTAAGGGTTTTTTACAGTATCATTTTTTTATCATTTACAGTAACTTTTACAATATCTTTTTTTATCATTTACAGTAACCTTTTTTTACAGTATAATTTTTTTATCATTTACAATAACTTTTATATTTGTTTGCAGATGCTGACAACAACAGTCAAGCTATTCAGGAAACCCATGGCAGGGAGGAACTATCGTTATTCTTGTTATCAACTTCACTTTATCTTTCGGGTAATTATTTGAATTCTTCTGGAAGTTCTACATTTACTTCCCACTTGACAGGGTAATACCACTCATCATTACATAGCTATAAACGAGGGTCCAATGAAATCAGTCATATTGCACCATGTGACCATCCCTGTACTTGGAGCGATTGAATCCTGGAGAGTCATATTTTCATATTGTACGGTAGCAATTAAGGGAGGTAAGTTAATATGCTGCAACATTTGGGGGCGCTACGGTGTGTGTCGTTTGCTCGCCACGTTTCTGCAAACGTTGACAAGGCTGAACTGTTGGCTGAAGAATAAATTTCGTTATTTGTCGATTTCTAAATTCAACAAAACACTATTGCGAAGGTCAAAAACAACCTAGGAATATTTAATCACTGAATGCAGACTAGATCAGAACAGGGAGATCAAAAAAATTTCCTCCATTCCAGGTCAGCTAAATCTGGAAATGTAGCTTTGGCCGTTATTTGTCCGGGAGATGAAAGTCTATGATGTGTTTTGTACGTTATGGGGTGGTATTGTACTCAACTATGTTGTGTTGAAAGTCCAGATTTTCAACAGAACACGGACTTGTATACCACTCCATAACGTACGAAACACTTCACAATAACCTAATAAAAATGAATCAATATCAGTTCGTAAGTTTCATTTATTTATTTATTTGATTGGTGTTTTACACCGTACTCAAGAATGTTTCACTTATACGACGGCGGCCAGCATTATGGTGGATGGAAACCGGGGTAGAGCCAGGGGGAAACC